>NC_091173.1:23363289-23663289 GCF_040958095.1 Procambarus clarkii | reverse complement strand
TTATAATTCGGAAGCTAAGCTTCAACCAACGCGAAAAAACCGCCAACCGGTGGGAGAAAGGGTTGCCAGGGAGCCTTCGGGGCCCAGAAAATGGTGTTTCATTACATTCAACGCTGGGTTTCTGAAAGCTTCATACCCAAAGAGAAGGAAAAGAAAAGGCTAACCCGGGAGGCGGCCGCCACAAACTCTGCAACGCATAGCCGAGATAACAGGTCGCAACCTGCAACCCAAGGCAACAAGAACGCACAGGAGCAGACGCACAAAGAATGAGCAGCCAAGAACCTGTGCGACTTTCAAATCCCTGCGCCCGAAATGAGCCCTAGACGTCCCAACACAGCAGGAAAAGCTGCAAACGTCTGAACAGCACAGGCGCAAAGACAGACCACAGGCTGGAAGAATGAAAAATCTGCGGACGACCTGAGAGACCCTAGCCCTGAAAACAGAGAACGAGGGGAACCGGATCAACCACAGTGCATCACCAGACACGGTATGCCAGCAACGGCAAAAAACACAACTGGACAACACAGGACGCACCCCCGGCCAAACCAATCAAGCATCAATACCCCAAGAACCCCTCCGGAAAGCAGCCGACTTGACTGTCACCAGGACAGAGAAAGCCTGCACATGTACAAATCTACCACCAGTACCAAAGAGCAGAAACCTGAACCGAAGGGGCTACCACAAACTGAGGAGAAGATAAGAAGGCACCCTGATCAAGGACCAGGACGGCTCAGGCGACGCATGAGCAGGCCGGAGGCGAAACAAAACACGAGAAAGCGTACAAAACGTCATACTGTCGCCAAGATGAAGCTCGCAGGTGGGACACTGTCAACAAAGCCACCAGAACATCATAGAGATGGTGAAACCCGCGTCAAAATACCAGACGCGAAGAGCTGAGGAGAAGGCCAAACCAGTCACGTACAGGACCAATTCGACCTGCCGAAAGAGGCGGAGTCGCAGGAAAATGCCCCAGGTTCGGACACCTATCAAGCAGCGTCTGAAAATAAGGCTGGGCCAGCCACCAAGGAACCATAAGGACTGCTCTCGTGGGAGTGGGCTGCAACCGAGCCAGAACCCCAAGCAACAGCTGGACCGGGAGAAGAAGAACAGGTACCCCCACCTCGACCAGTCCTGCCGAAAAGCATCCACCGTGAATGCCTCGTAGGTGGGAAAGGACGCCTGACTCGAAGATGTCCATGGCCAGGAGTCCATACGTCTGACAGAGCCAAAAAAATGAGTCGGTGACGACTGGCCAATCCGCGAAGAGAGGAATGAACCGAGACAGCTGTCCGCCAGGACGCAGGACACACCCCAGACATCAACCTCACGGTTATCCAAACCCCTGTGGTTCTGGCAAGAACCGCCAGAGAACAGTCCAAACAGAGCTGAATGGCAAAGCACCGAGTGACCCAAACCCTCTCTGAAGTGCAAACCAGACAGCCACGAACTCCCGAACCGTGCTGTGAGCCCGACGGACAGACAGACTCCACCAACCTCGGCCGACCTGGTGAGCACTGGTCACAAAGCCCCAGCCAAGAGATGACCCGTCCATGAAAACATCGAGCGAAGGCTCGGGGAGGTGCCAAGGCACGGAACCCTGAAAACCCCAAAGAGGAAGCTGGTGACGCAGCACCAACACAAGATCCCCGGAGGAACGAACCCAACGATTGCAAGAGAGAGGGAAGGGGAGTCTCCGAAGGAACCAAACAAACGTCGAAGCCAAACCCGACCCTGTGGGCAGACCAGCACGTCGAAGTTCAGACTCCCGCACAACTGCTCGAGCAACCGCCGAGCAACCCGGGATCCCCTCACGAACAGTCGAAGGCGGGACTACAGCCGCAGCAACACTTCTGGAGGGAAAGACAAGTTGTGGCCCAAGAGCCCTAAACAAGACCTAGCCAGGTCCAAACCCGGGATGGAAACAAATGGAACGGACTCCAGATCACCAGGAAACCGAACCTGGTGATCTGGAAAGAACCACACCCCTGGCGAGCAGACAAGCGGACTGACTGGGAGCCCACACCAGCCAGTCGTCGAGGTAGGCCAGACACCGAATCTCAAGCAGACTCAGACAGGGTACCAAGATCCGGTAAAGATGCGTAAATACACCAAGTGCCAATTCCAAAATAGGGAAGGCAACAAAAGCGGCAAGCCTGAAGCCCCACCACCAACTGTGCCAGTCCCGGAAAACTGGAGAAGAACATGTCAAGAGTTGAATTTGAGGTCCAGATCCAGGCACCCGTTCCCAACAGAAGTCGGACAGGAGACAACAGTCCTCCGATGAGGGCATAGAATCCAGGGCGCAGACTGAAGAAGTTCAGAAGAACCGCAGAGTCGAAAGGCCCGTGTCTGCATAGAGCAGACGGGAACCCCAGAAGGATGGGGCGGATCGACCACGTCCAACGCACCCACTAAGATGACACGACGAAGCGCAGGGGAAGACGCCCACCCCGCCAGCCCTGAACCCCCCAAAGGGGGAGAAGCCATCTGCCGCCGCCACCAGAGGTCGGAAGACAACCAAAAGCGCCCACTAACTGCGGGACCATAGGAGAGTCAACAGAGCAAGCTGCTCCCCCAGCGCCCCGTCAACAGAGAAGGGATCAGCCAGAAGACCCCGGAACCCAATAAGGCAGAACCGGATCACACACGAGGAAACAAAGCCCCCTGAACCTACAAAGGGGGCCCAAGAGGAAGAAACCTCCGGAACGAAACCAAAGAACCCAAAGGAACCCGGAATCGAAGCAGGGGGGGAGCCCAAACCACCACATTTGCCAGCGGAGATACACCACAGAAAGGCAAAGCACAGCCCGCGGACAGAACTCCTAGGGAAACGGTCAAAACAGACCGAAAACCGAGGGACAAGGTGTGGGAGCAAGCATAAACAGACAGGAACACTGAGTCCAAACACTAGGGCCCAGACACAAAACAGACAAAACGGAAAACCCCATTTAAAATCAACACTTAAACGTTTCCATAGGAACAGAAAATGGGCAGAAAACACCAGAAAGCAAAGAAACGACAACAGGAGAATAAAAAATCCCTGAAAAAGGTGAAAAAACTTACCCAAAACGCTCGCACACCCAAGCGCATGTAAACAAACTGCAACACCGCCCTCGTGGCCACACCGGGAAACAGGCAGAAGAAAATGGCCACCAGAACAGAGGGCTGAGACCGACGCAAAAGATACGAAAACACGCCAGCAAAAGTGGGAAGCAAGTAGACTGAATGGGCGAAAAACTCCGCCCTGAAGCAGAAAACCCAGGCAGGGGCATGCCACCCCAGAACTGCTAGCAGGCATCCCCCACAGCCCCGTGAATCCGCAACAGAGGCCCTGGGGCAGAGCCGTCCTCCAAACCCTCCGCCCTTAAAGAAAAGGAAGAGTCCATGGGAAAGGCAGCAAGAAAGGGCCGCTGGTAAGACCCAGAAAGCCTTGGCAGGAGCAAAAGGCTTGAAAACCTCCATCCCCAACCCAAACGGGGCAGCTCCCGAAACCGCCCGAGTCTCGGCCCCAACTAAACCCCGCCCCAACCCTGAAACCCGCAGGCGGTCCGGAGCTGGGAACAGGGAGGGAAAGGGGCGAACAGCACCTAACCAAAACAGGGCAGCCCTGGGGCATCCGAGTGGGAAACCACCCTAGCATGTTGCAGCAACCTAACCTAGCTTGAAACACGGATGCCGCCTGTACTCTGAACAGTAATAACATCAGGTTAAACACCCAAAAATAACAAGGGGTAGAGGACAGCACTGAAAGACCCTGCGACATGTACAATCACGGGGGCCTAGCAAAGGGCCACCAAACACTACCAGTGGAACTATAGCCACACTAGGCAGACCCCCACCAGGCAAATGAAAACAAAAACAAAAGAAAACCCCTGCAAAAGTACACCCTCTTCAGAGGCAACAGGAACCAGTTGCCACTTAGGTGGCAGGTCGCGCAACACCTTGACGCCCCAACCAGCACAATACCAGTCCCAACCCAGGGCCAAACAAGGGCCCCAAGCCCCAGCTGGCCCCAAGGGCAGGAGGCAAATGCCGAGCAGCAAGAACCACTACAGGAATGGTTCCCGAACGCCCCAGGGAAGATAACCCTGTCAAGCAGGAACAGTACTCACAAGACGCTTAGGGAAGGAAGCCCCTAAGCGCATGCAGCCCCGGCACTGATGAAGAACACCTGGCCACCGCACAACACAACACACGGCAGTGAACGCCACACAAGGCAAACATCGCCTAGGAAACTGAGGCCAGAGAAGCGTTTATACCTGATGACATTAGCTTACGAACTGAAGCTAGGCAGCTGGCACGGTGAGGTCCGGGGCTCCCCCCTCCCCCTCTCGCGGCGGGGAGGGCTGTGCGGACGATCGGTGCGGCAGTAAAGTGTGATGTTTGCTTGTTTGCTTGTTTCCTTGGGATTGTAGGGAGTTTCTACCTCTATGTTCGTTTTTTTTTGTTTTAGTTTTTTACCATGTGGAGTTTGTTTTGTTATGCCTACCTTTCTGGGTGCCTGACCCCGGTCGATGGCAGATAAGGAAAACCCCAACCACAAGGGGGTTTTCCAGGGCCATTGCTCCCTGAAACCTCTCTGAAGGGGCCATGTTCTGGCGCTGGTCCCTGGTAGGTCTGAACTCCTTAGCTAATGTCCCGGTCTAATATAACATACATTAGCCTGATAAACTCCAGGGAAACGTAGGGGTTCCCCGCAGAAAAGGCCGTTAAATTGAGTGGATACTGTATAACATTCCAAGTATTTCATAGAACAAAACAAATTCATATGAAACTGTTAAGCCTAACCTGGTTAAGTTGTCCCTTCACAATAAATGGCCCAAATGAGAAGGCAAATACTGCTATTACTGTTGTTCCAAGCTTAACCAGCCGAAGCACCGAGAGTGACTGCCACCGTACGTGCCCTTCGAGGGTTGAGGAGAGGCAGTAGGAACGCAAGAGGTACACGAAGTATGCTGGTGCAACATATAGGTAAATGTGTTTCAGGTTCAGCAGAACAGAAAACCAGAGTGCGGCTTCAATTTCCCGTCTCTGTGGAATAAGAAACAAAGTAATTTTCCATCATAAGTAACAGGATGTATTTTAACATAAACTTTAAAGACTGATCTGCAAGGTTTTTGCTTTACACATGAGTCACAGGAGCTGACTGCATTTAATGACCATAGTAGACACTCATTTATTATCTAGACCAATAGATGATGAGACCAAAACAGATGATGAATATGATTTTATAAATGCTTATTGTTTATGATACACTCATAATTTTGGCATGAAAAATATCATTGAATGAAATGAAAATGCCACTCTGTTAGTGCTTCAGTGGCTCCCTGTTGCTAGCTGCACTGAGAATGCTAGACACATTCCAAAAAACCAGCGTTGAATGTAATGAAACGCCATTTTCTGGGTGAGCCCCGGAGGCTCCCTGGAGCTTATCGGGCTAATGTATGTTATGTTAGACCGGGACATTAGCTATGGAGTTCAGACCTACCAGGGACCAGCGCCAGAACCTGGCCCCTTCAAAAAGGTTTCAGGGAGCAATGGCCCTGGAAAACCCCATATTGTTGGGGGTTTTCCTTATCTGCCATCGACCGGGGTTAGGCACCCAGAAAGGTAGGCGTAACAAAACAAACCCCCACATGGTAAGAAACTACAACAAAAACCTAACAGAGAGGTAGAAAACTCCCTACAATCCCAAGGAAAACAATCAAACAATCAATTTACTGCCGCGCCGGTTGTCCGCGCAGCCCTCCCCTCCCTGGGAGGGGGAGGGGGGGCCCCGGACCTCACCAGGTCGGCTGCCGTCAGTTCGGAAACTAGGCTTTAACCAACGCGAAAAATCCCGCCGACCGGATGGGAGGGAGGGTAGCCAGGGAGCCTCCGGGGCTCACCCAGAAAATGGCGTTTCATTACATTCAACGCTGGTTTTCTGTGGGGAGCCCCTACGGCTCCCTGGAGTTACATACCCAAAGAGAAGGAAAAAAGGGAACATACCCGGGAGGCGGCGGCCACAAACTCCTCAACGCGAAATCGAGACAACTGGCTGCAACCTGCGACCCAAAGCAACACAAGAACAATGAGGAGCAGGGACGTTCACCAAATAACGGGCGGCCAGGACCCTGTTCGACTTCCAAAATCCACGCGCCCGAATATGTGCCCAAGACATATTACCAAACACGGCAGCCAAAGCTGCAAACTTCCTAACGTCATGGGCGCGAGGATAGACCGCAGGCTGGCTAGACTTAATAACCCTGCGGACAACCTGGGAGACCCGAGCCCTGGAACAGGGAACGAGGGAAACCAGATCAACCCAAAGCGCATCCCCAGCCAACCCGGCTGAAGCGTGCAGGTAACGGCGAAGTGCTGCAACAGGACACAACACATGATGCACCCCCGGCCGAACCAACCAAGCATCAATGACCCACGGACCCCACCGGAAAGCAGCCGTCACGTTCTTCGCCAGAAAAGATGGAGAAGGCTGCAAACGGAAAAACCTACCCCTAGGACCAAAAGAGCAAAAACCCCTGTGCCGGCGGAGAGCATGAAGCTCCCCTACCCGGCCCCCAGAGGCCAGCCAACAAAAACAAAGCCTTGGAAAAACAATCAGGAACCGAAGGGGCCACCACAAACCGAGGAGAGGAAAGATAGGAGAGCACCCTGTCCAAGGACCAGGACGGCTCAGGAGGCGCATGAGCAGGCCGGAGGTGAAACATAGCACGGGAAAGCTTACGAAACGGGGCGGATGTGACGTCCACCCCGAAAGCTAGCTGGAGCGGCTCCGCCAGCGCCGCACGATACGAGGCGACAGTATTAGGCATCAAATGACGGTCCTGAAAAAGCCAAGTAAGAAAGGACAAAACAACCCGATCCGAAAGAAAAGACAACCTATGAAGAGCCAGAAAATGGCGAAAAGAACGCCAGGAAACTTCATACTGTTGCCTAGACGAAGCTCTCGGTGGGACACCATCAAAGAAGCCACCTGATCACCATAGAAATGGTGATACACCCGCGTCAAAAAGACCGGACGCGAAGAGCAGAGGAGAAGGTCGAACCAGCCCCGTACAGGATCGGCCCGACCTGCTGAAAGAGGCGGAGCCGCGAGAAACGTCCCGGGTTCGGGCACCGAGCCAAAAGCACCGGAAACCAATTCTGGGCCGGCCACCAAGGGACCACGAGGACTACTCTCCCCGGGAATGTCTCTAACCGAACCAGAACCCGAAGCAACAGCTGGACCGGAGGAAAAAGGTACAGGTAACCCCACCTCAACCAGTCCTGCCGAAAGGCATCCACCGCGAACGCCTCACAGTCGGGGAAGGGCGTCACATATATAGGGAGACGCCGGGACCACGCCGATGCGAAGAGGTCCACATCTGGGAGACCGTACGTCTGGCAGATCCAACGAAACGAGTCTTCGTCGACCGTCCACTCCGTGGACAGGGGAAGGAAGCGAGACAGACCGTCCGCCAGAACGTTGGACACTTCCCGGACGTGAACCGCACGGAGAGCCAAACCCCGAGAATCCAGCAGACGAACCACTCGAAGGGACCAACCCCAAAGAGCCAAGGACTGAAGAGAACCCCCGCAGTTCAGGCAATAAACCACTGGAGAACAGTCCGAATGGAGGCGAATGGTCGATCCCCAAGCGACCCGAATCCTCTGAAGCGTGAACCAGACAGCAGCGAACTCCCGAACCGTGCTGTGAGCCTGATGGAAGGACGGACCCCACCATCCCTGGCCTGCCTGGTGAGCACTGGTCACAAAGCCCCAGCCGAGAGACGACGCATCCGTGAACACATCGAGCGAGGGCTCGGGAAGGCGCCAAAGAACCGAACCCCGAAGCCCGAAGAGGAAGTCGGTGATGCAGCAACCGACATAAGACCCCCAGAGGGCGAACCCAACGATCGCGAGAGAGGCGGAAAGGACATCCCCGAAGGAACCAAAACAGACGCCGAAGCCAAACCCGACCCGGCGGGTAGACTAGCACGGCGAAGTTCAGACTCCCGCACAACCGCTCGAGCAACCGCCGAGTGACCCGGGACCCCCTCAGAAACAGCAAACGGCGGACCCGCAGCCGCCACAATGCCGCTGGAGGGAGAGACAAGAAAGCGGTCCGAGAATCCCAAACAAGACCCAGCCAGGTCCGAACCTGGGACGGAACCAGATGGGACTTCCTCCAGTTCACCAGGAACCCAAACCTGGCGAGCTGGGAAAGAACCATATCCCTGGCAAGCAGACAAGCTGACCGACTGAGAGCCCACACCAGCCAGTCGTCGAGGCCAAAACCCGAATCCCTAGAAGACGCAGACGGGTCACCACAACCCGGGTCAGACGCGTGAAAACGCGAGGTGCCAGATTCAAGCCAAAAGGTAGGCATCAAAACAGTAAGCGCGACGCCCCACCACGAAACCTAACCAGTCTTTGAACCCCGGATGAATAGGAACGTGCCAATACGCGTCCTTGAGGTCCAGGGACACCATCCAGGCACCCGGCTCCAACAGAAGCCGGACCTGAGACAGAGTAGTCATCCGAAAGGAGGGGCAGGGAATCCAGGGGTTCAGACGGGACAAGTCCAGAATGAACCTCAGATCCGCATAGTCCCGTTTCGGCACTGGAAACAGGCGGGAAACCCACCTGAGGGACGTAGCCGTTTCGACCACGCCCAAGCGCACCCACTCCAAGATGACTTGACGAAGCGCAGGAGAAGAAACCTGCCCTGTTAGCCCCGAACCCCCCAAAGGAGGACGAGTCGCCCAACGCCACCGCAGGCCGGATGACACAACCGAAAAGGCCCACAAATCGTGGGACCAAGCATGGGCAAACAGAGCGAGCCTCCCCCCCATCGCCCCGTCAACGGGGCAAACCGCGAAAGGGCCGACGCCCCATACGAGAACCCAACCGTCGAACAGGGCGATCACTGCGCCGACCAGACGACGCTGGCCCCGAAGGGAACAACGGCTCAGAAACTGGCACCAATGGCCCACCTCGACCAGCGGAACCCAAAACCCTGGCACGACCCCTCCGAAACTGCCGAGAACGACCGCTCCGGAGAATCAACAAGTCCGCCATAGGACGATAACTAGACGAAGCCGCATGCAGAAACTGGGACACCGCAGACTCTGCAAACAGCAACGGACAAAACGGAGACGAAAACCTAAGAGCCAGGGCCCAAGCGGATTCCAAAGAGAGGGCAAGCACAGCCTGACAGCACGCGAGGCGAGAAGCAAAAAACAGAGACACCGCTTCCTTCAGGATGGGCGCAAAGAGCTTCAACAGTGCAGCTGACGCCCTAGCTGCTGAAGACAGCGCCCCGGACGAAGGCCCTTCACTCAACGCTCCCACATCCTCCTCAAGCCAAGCAGAAGAGAGCTCGAGAAGGGAAAAGAAACGCAAGACCGAAGCCAAATGCCCACGGGAGTGCAACTCCTCCGCAACCAAGGAAGCCGAAAGCTGAGGAACCTCCACGTGAAGCTGGAAAAGGCCAACATCCCGAGAAATCACTGGAGCGAATAAGCACGCATTAAGGTGCTCAAACTCGCCCTCAGGTAAACCTGCATAAAAGTAGCAGTCTCCCGCCAATCAAGCGTGCGGGTCCGACAGAACCCATGCCACACCCCCAACGAAAAGAAAGGGCAGTCTGCAAGCCAGGAAGACTCCGGAACCTCCAAACGCACCCAAAAACGGGAAGAAGAACCGAACTCAAACGAGGACGGATCCATTGGGGAGGCATAACCCGGGTCTCGCAAGAGGTATGCAGCAAGAGCTTCCCGCGCCACCTTCGCGGAGAGACGGGAAGTAGCAAACCCCTAGAAAGACGGAGCCGAGATACCAAAAGGCGCCCGGAACCGAACCGGGGAGGAGCCGAACCCAAATCATACTCATACAGGGAAGTAGGGTAAGAAAACCCCTCCCCCTGCAACAATAAACCCTGTGGGGAAGGCAAAAGCACTCAAGCGGGGTCACAGTTGATAAACTAATAAACTAATAAACACAGATAAACTAATGATGATAAATGCATATAGTCCACCGCCAAGCAGCACATGGTCAAAGGAGGAGCTAGATAGTAAACGTGAAGGTCTTATAACAATAATGAGAGAGATTATAGCGAGAGCGGATAACGATAGATCACGACTGTTGATAGTCGGTGACTTCAACTTGAAATCCATAGACTGGGAAGCATATGAAGCTAAAACAGAAGATTTTTGGACCTGTAAATTTGTAGACCTCATCCTGGAAACATTCTTGTATCAACATGTTAAACAAGCTACGAGGATGAGGGAAGGGGACGTTCCCTCCATGCTAGATTTGATATTTACCAGGAAGGAGGAAGAGATATTTGACATTCAGTACCTTCCTCCCTTGGGTAAAAGTGACCATGTCTTTTTGGGAATAAAGTATGCAATGCGTTATAAGCTGGAAGAAAATAAGGAGGTTGAAGCAGTTGAAAAACCAGACTTCAGGAGAGGACATTATGGTGACCTTAGAAATTTTTTTAGTGAGTATAATTGGACAGACTTGATGCTAGGCAAGGAAGTGAATGAGATGTATGGCAAGTTTTGTGAAATATATGATAAAGGCACAAAAAAATTTATACCAAAACAGAGATGCAGAACTAGGAAACAGGATTGGTTCAATAGAAATTGCGAGAGGGCTAGAGACCGAAAGACACAAAAATGGAATCAATACAGGAAGAGGCCGAACCCCCAAACATACCAGCGATACAAAGATGCGAGAAACAACTACACGGCAGTGAGGAGAGAGGCAGAAAGAAATTTTGAAAAAGGGATTGCGGACAAATGTAAAACAGAACCAGGTCTATTCTATAAATTCATAAACAACAAATTGCAGGTAAAGGATAATATTCAGAGATTGAAAATGGGAAATAGATTCACGGAAGATGAAAAGGAAATGTGTGAAACACTAAACGAAAAGTTCCAAAGTGTGTTTGTACAAAATGAAATCTTTAGGGAACCAGATACAATAAGAATTCCAGAGAACAACATAGAACACATAGAGGTGTCTAGAGACGAAGTGGAAAAAATGCTCAAGGAGCTCGGTAAGAACAAAGCAGCTGGCCCAGATGGCGTTTCACCATGGGTTCTGAGAGAATGTGCATCTGAGCTCAGCATTCCACTTCACCTGATCTTTCAGGCATCCCTGTGTACAGGAATCGTAGCAGACGGGTGGAAACAGGCTAACATAGTTCCAATCTACAAAAGTGGCAGCAGGGAAGACCCCCTCAATTATAGACCTGTATCATTAACAAGTGTAATAGTGAAAGTATTGGAAAAACTAATCAAAACTAAATGGGTAGAACACCTAGAGAGAAATGATATAATATCAGACAGACAGTATGGTTTTCGATCTGGAAGATCCTGTGTATCGAATTTACTCAGTTTCTATGATCGAGCCACAGAGATATTACAGGAAAGAGATGGTTGGGTTGACTGCATCTATCTGGACCTAAAAAAGGCTTTCGACAGAGTTCCACATAAGAGGTTGTTCTGGAAACTGGAAAATATTGGAGGGGTGACAGGTAAGCTTCTATCATGGATGAAAAATTTTCTGACTGATAGAAAAATGAGGGCAGTAATCAGAGGCAATGTATCAGAATGGAGAAATGTCACAAGTGGAGTACCACAGGGTTCAGTTCTTGCACCAGTGATGTTTATTGTGTACATAAATGATCTACCAGTTGGTATACAGAATTATATGAACATGTTTGCTGATGATGCTAAGATAATAGGAAGGATAAGAAATTTAGATGACTGTCATGCCCTTCAAAAAGACCTGGACAAAATAAGTATATGGAGCACCACTTGGCAAATGGAATTTAATGTTAATAAATGTCATGTTATGGAATGTGGAATAGGAGAACATAGACCCCACACAACCTATATATTATGTGAGAAATCTTTAAAGAATTCTGATAAAGAAAGAGATCTAGGAGTGGTTCTAGATAGAAAACTATCACCTGAGGACCACATAAAGAATATTGTGCAAGGAGCCTATGCTATGCTTTCTAACTTCAGAATTGCATTTAAATACATGGATGGCGATATACTAAAGAAATTGTTCATGACTTTTGTTAGGCCAAAGCTAGAATATGCAGCTGTTGTGTGGTGCCCATATCTTAAGAAGCACATCAACAAACTGGAAAAGGTGCAAAGACATGCTACTAAGTGGCTCCCAGAACTGAAGGGCAAGAGCTACGAGGAGAGGTTAGAAGCATTAAATATGCCAAAACTAGAAGACAGAAGAAAAAGAGGTGATATGATCACTACATACAAAATAGTAACAGGAATTGACAAAATCGACAGGGAAGACTTCCTGAGACCTGGAACTTCAAGAACAAGAGGTCATAGATTTAAACTAGCTAAACACAGATGCCGAAGAAATATAAGAAAATTCACCTTCGCAAATAGAGTGGTAGACGGTTGGAACAAGTTAAGTGAGAAGGTGGTGGAGGCCAAGACCGTCAGTAGTTTCAAAGCGTTATATGACAAAGAGTGCTGGGAAGACGGGACACCACGAGCGTAGCTCTCATCCTGTAACTACACTTAGGTAATTACACTTAGGTAATTACAGGGGGCCCAAGGCCCCCAGACTGACTCCTCCCCAGCCCCAGGATCCCCTACGTCGGGACCCGGGGCAGAGCCGTCCTCCAAACCCTCTACCCCTGAAGAAAAGGTAGAGTCCAAGGGAAAGGCAGACAAGGGGGCCTGCTGGTGGGACCCAGAAGCCTCGGCAGGAGGAACCGGCTCAAATGCCTCCGTCCCCGACCCGGATGGGGCAGCCCCCGAAGCAGCCCGAGTCTCACCACCAACTAAATCCTGTGCCAAGGCTGAAACCCGCATACGTTTCGAAGCCGGACACAGGGGGGGGAGGTGCAGGAAGAACCACAGGGGAAGGACCAGAGGGCGCGGTAGGAGCCAAAGCCATAGCGACCAACGCCCCCAGGTCAGGGTCCCTAAAGCCAAAACGGGGCCGCCTCGGGGCATCCAGGCGGGAAACCAACCTAGCGCGTTGCAATAACCTAAATCTAACATGCAACGCTGATGCTGCCTGTACCCTAATAGGAACATCCTCGGAGTAAAACTGGAGCACAAGCAGAGAACAGGACTCGCAAGACTCCGGGTCAAAGGTGTCATTGACCCAACAGGCAGCATGACGGAGGCAAAACAGGTGACTGTCACCCTGAGACAAGGGCACACTGCAACCTTCAAACCCGCACAAGGCAGGCTGGAACTTGGGAGATGCATCCATGGGTCCCCGAGCCCCGACAGGGGTTTCCAGGGCCCGTAGGTTAGCAACTACGGGAAGCCCGGGCAAGGTGTTGCTAACCAGTTAAGAAATCCAAACAAAACAAGGGTAATTGATAATACTGAAAACCCCTGGGACGTGTACAAGTACGGGGGCCTAGCAGAGGGCCACCAAAACAATACCAGGGGAACTATGGGCCCACGAGGCAGCACCTCCACCAGGCAACCAAAAACAAAACAAAAGAAAAACCCCGCAAAAGTACACCGTCCCCAGAGCAACAGGAACCGGTCGCCGTTTAGGTGGCAGGCCGCGCAACACCTTGACGCCCTAACCAGCACAATGCCACTCCCTACCCAAGGCCAAACAAGGGCCCCAAGCCCCAGCTGGCCCCAAGGGCGAGGCAAATGCCGAGCAGCAAGAACCTCTACGGGAGCGGTTCCCGAACGCCCCAGAGAAGATAACCCTGACACGCAAAGGCAGTACTCACAGGGCGCCTAGGGAAGGAAGCCCTAGGCGCATGCACTGATGAAGTACTCCTGGCCACCGCACACCCCACAAAAACAGCAGAGAACGCCATACGAGGCAAACACCGCCAAGGAATTTGAGGCCAGAGAAGCGGCTATCCCGGTTGACACTAGCTTGCGAACTGACGGCAGCCGGCGTGGTGAGGTCCGGGCCCCCCCCTCCCCCTCCCGGGGAGGGGAGGGCTGCGCGGACGACTGGCGCGGCAGTAAATTGATTGTTTGATTGTTTTCCTTGGGATTGTAGGGAATTTTCTACCTCTCTGTTCGGTTTTTGTTGTAGTTTCTTACCATGTGGGGTTTGTTTTGTTACGCCTACCTTTCTGGGTGCCTAACCCCGGTCGATGGCAGATAAGGAAAACCCATATGGGGTTGGGAAAACCCAACCATATGGGGTTTTCCAGTGCCATTGGTCCCTGAAACCTCTCTGAAGGGGCCAGGTTCTGGCGCTGGTCCCTGATAGGTCTGAACTCCATAGCTAACGTCCCGGTCTAACATAACATACATTAGCCTGATAAGCTCCAGGGAGCCGTAGGGGCTCCAGGGAGCCGTAAGGGCTCCCCACAGTAAAGGTGGTCCAAAAGGTGACACCCCTAGGGTCAATACTTGCATCTGAGGAGCTCCTGCATATTTCAACAATCCTAAGTATTGTAGTACAGGATGATGATAGTGAGTGGTGTCCCAGAGAACAAAGGTATAGTGCTTTTGAAAAATAGGTGAGATAACAGGAATGTGCTAAGGGAAGTGAAAAATCAGATGAGAAAAAGATGCCCTAGTGTTTCCAGTGCAGAGAAAAACATTCAAGATGGCCGCCGGCAAGAGGCAATACAAAACAGAGCTTGATTTTGCGGGATTCAATGAAGAAAGCATTGATATTAGCAATCTACATAATAAGCTGGTAAAATTAGATACTATAGTGACATCTCATGTAGAAATAATTAGTAAATTGAAAAAAAGTAATGACCATTTGAATAGCAAAGTTTTATGTCTTGAGGGTTTAGTGAAAGACTTGCGCAAGGATAAGAATCAATTGGAAACAAATTGCAAAGCCATGGAAGAAGAAAATAAACTCTTAAAAATAGCTTTGGAAGAAGTTAAAGTAAATTTAAACATAAATGACTACAACAGGTTAGGTAATGAAATTCAACAGGAGAAACAGCTTTTGTCAGCACAGATGGAGGAAATTATACAGGGAATAGAACAGTGCGAGAAAGATATGCAACTCACCTATGCACAAGTGACCAAGGAGAAGGAAAGAATTGAAGAAGCAGTAAAGGAAGCCAAACACTGCAGCAACAAAGATAAAACAAACATTAGGCTGGAAGTGAGAAAGGAATTGGCATCTAACCCGAAGTTGATGCAAAACACAGTTGATAGGAGTAAGTCTCTGATAATTTTTGGTTGCAAAGAAAAGGAGATAACATATAGGTCAGAAAAAGCTGTAGAAGAAGCGAAAGTAGTAGATAAAATTGTTGGCCTCGTAGAAGGTCTTAATACCATAGAGAATGTGTGCGACTACAGGAGAATAGGCAGATACGTAAAAGGGAAAGATCGACCTTTGAGGATCACCCTGAATGGTGCCAAACAGATGGAAGTAGTACTAAGGAATCCTAAAAAATTACAAAGTAATGAGGATGGGAAAGTGTGGTCGTTAAGACGAGATCTTTCAAAAGAAGACAGACAGAAGCTGAAACTGAACCTCCCCGAGGCAAAACGTTTAAATGAGAGCAGGAATGAAGAAGAACTCAATTCTTTTTTCTACAAAGTGATAAGGGTAGGCAGACCAGTAAAGTGGTACATAACGGCAAACCAACAAAATCAATAGAGAGAGGGGGAGTGAAAAATAAGGAGAGGTGGAACAAGTTCCTGAAGATTGCATACACCAACATAGATGGAGTAAGATCGAAGTTACTGGAATTAAGTGATGTAATACAGCTGCAGACACCAGACATTGTTGCACTCACAGAGACAAAACTTGAAGATATTATTTTAAATGAATTCATATTACCAAGGGGCTACTCAATTTGGAGATGGGACAGAAAAATTAGGAAAGGCGGTGGCGTTGCTGTGCTGGTGAAAGAACACCTAAAGGTGAAGGAAATAATGACTGCCAATCCACAAGAAGTTGACATAATAGCACTAGAGATCTGCCATGAGGATGACAAACTAATGATCATAAATGCATATACTGTAGTCCACCACCAAGCAGCACATGGTCAAAGGAGGAGCTAGATAGTAAACGAGAAGGTCTTATAACAATAATGAGAGAGAGATTATAGCGAGAGCGAATAACGATAGATCACGACTGTTGATAGTCGGTGACTTCAACTTGAAATCCATAGACTGGGAAGCATATGAAGCTAAAACAGAAGATTTTTGGACCTGTAGATTTGTAGACCTCATCCTGGAAACATTCTTGTATCAACATGTTAAACAAGCTACGAGGATGAGGGAAGAGGACATTCCCTCCATGCTAGATTTGATATTTACCAAGAAGGAGGAAGAGATATTTGACATTCAGTACCTTCCTCCCTTGGGTAAAAGTGACCATGTCTTTTTGGGAATAAAGTATGCAATGAGTTATAATCTGGAAGAAAATAAAGAGGTTGAAGCAGTTGAAAAACCTGACTTCAGAAGAGGACATTATGACGACCTTAGAATTTTTTTTTGTGAGTATAATTGGACAGACTTGATGCTAGGCAAGGAAGTGAATGAGATGTATGTTAAGGTTTGTGAAATATATGATAAAGGCACAAAAAAATTTATACCAAAACAGAGATGCAGAACTAGGAAACAGGATTTGTTCAACAGAAATTGCAAGAGGGCCAGAGACCAAAAGACACAAAAATGGAATCAATACAGGAAGAGGCCAAACCCCCAAACATACCAGCGATACAAAGACGCGAGAAACAACTACACGGCAGTGAGGAGAGAGGCAGAAAGAAATTTTGAAAAAGGGATTGCAGACAAATGTAAAACAGAACCAGGTCTATTCTATAAATTCATAAACAACAAATTGCAGGTAAAGGATAATATTCAGAGGTTGAAAATGGGAAATAGATTCACGGAAAATGAAAAAGAAATGTGTGAAACATTAAACGAAAAGTTCCAAAGTGTGTTTGTACAAAATGAAATCTTCAGAGAACCAGACACAATAAGAATTCCAGAGAACAACATAGAGCACATAGAGGTGTCTAGAGACGAAGCGGAAAAAATGCTCAAGGAGCTAAATAAGAACAAAGCAGTAGGTCCAGATGGAGTTTCACCATGGGTTCTGAGAAAATGTGCACCTGAGCTCAGCACTCCACTTCAACTGATTTTTCAGGCATCCCTGTTTACAGGAGTTGTAGCTGATGTGTAGAAAAAGGCTAACATAGTTCCAATCTACAAAAGTGGAAACAGGGAAGACCCTCTTAATTATAGACCTGTATCATTGACAAGTGTAATAGTCAAAATATTGGAAAAAAAAATAATTAAAAGTAAATAGGTAGAACACCTGGAGGAAAACGATATAATATCAGACAGACAGTATGGTTTACGATCTGGAAGATCCTGTGTAACGAACTTACTCAGTTTTTATGATCGAGCCACAGAGATTTTACAGGAAAGAGATGGTTGGGTTGACTGCATCTATCTGGACCTAAAAAAGGCTTTCGACAGAGTTCCCCATAAGAGGCTGTTCTGGAAACTGGAACATATTGGAGGAGTGACAGGTAAGCTACTAACATGGATGAAAAATTTCCTAACTGACAGAAAAATGAGGGCCATAATCAGAGGCAAGGTATCGGACTCGAGGAATGTCACGAGTGGAGTACCACAGGGTTCAGTTTTTGCACCGGTAATGTTCATTGTCTACATAAACGATCTACCAGTGGGAATACAGAATTACATGAACACGTTTGCTGATGATGCTAAGATAATAGGGAAGATAAGAAACCTAGATGATTGTCATGCCCTTCAAGAAGACCTGGACAAAATATGTATATGGAGCACCACTTGGCAAATGGAATTTAATGTGAATAAATGCCATGTTATGGAATGTGGAATTGGAGAACATAGACCCCACACAACCTATAAATTATGTGAGAAATCTTTAAAGAATTCTGACAAAGAAAGGGATCTAGGGGTGGTTCTAGATAGAAAACTGTCACCTGAGGACCACATTAAGAACATTGTGCAAGGAGCCTTTGCTACACTTTCTAACCTCAGAATTGCTTTTAAATACATGGATGGAGAAATACTAAAGAAATTGTTCACGACTTTTATTAGACCAAAGCTGGAATATGCATCGGTGCCCATATCTTAAGAAGCACATGAACAAACTGGAAAAGTTGCAACGACATGCCACTAAGTGGCTCCCAGAACTGAAAGACAAGAGCTACGAGGAGAGGTTAGAGGCATTAAATATGGAAAAACTATAAAATAGAAGAAAAAGAGGCGATATGATCAATACATTCAAAATAATAACAGGAATCGATAAAATTGATAGGGAAGAATTCCTGAGACCAGGAACTTCAAGGACAAGAGGTCATAGATTTAAACTAACGAAACAAAGATGCTGGAGAAATATAAAATAATTCACTTTTGTAAACAGAGTGGTAGACAGTTGGAAAAAGTTAAGTGAGAAGGTGGTGGAGGTCAAAACTGTCCATAATTTCAAAATAATATGACAAAGAGTGCTGGGGAAACGGGACACCACGAGTATAGCTCTCATCCTGTAAATACACTTAGGTAATTACACATAAGCCACATTAGACCTAAGAGTCCTAACTAGCATACTAGAGATCAGAGGCCAAAACTTGCTCCCTCACAGTGGTGCAGCTAGCAGAGGATTCATGCTCACCCTTACCAAATAAACAAACCCCTAGAAAGTAAGCCAAGCAAAACAGACAACAGCAATGTTCACAGGAAACAAACAAACAATGCAGCAAAAAATTCACCCAATACAGTAGTTAGATCACAGGCCTTCCACCTTGGAGTTACAGCTGGCCACAACCAGGTGGCATCACCATGGGAGCTGCTAGTTCCCCAGATCAGTAATCAGTCTGGAGCCTAAGAACACTAACCAATACACCTGGTTCAGAGGGAAGGGTCCAAGGACCCACCAAAGCCCTCCAGAAAAAAGCATTTCATTACATTCAACACTGCTTTTCTTGAGGGACCAAAATGGTGGCTCCTAGTTGCTAACCACAAAAGAAGAAAAATGGGACTGACCATTTGAGGAGAGCAAAGATTAAACTCAGAAAGAGGTAAAGACCAAGACGAGGAACCTCTACCAGGGCAACACGTTAGATGAGGTCCAGGGACATTGACCAGGTAACGAGCCCCCAGAACCCCCAAGACCTTCAAAACCATACATCAGGGATCGTGGCATTTCCAATACTGGGGTCAGGAAGGAAATGCCATGACCTTGGTGACAAGAAAAGGCACATTTGCAAGCTAGGAGAGTCAGCAACCAGTCTGAACTCAACATATCTGAACACACAATGGCCTTGTAGTAGGAACAGCAAATCACCTAACAACTGAGAAATTAAGAGAACCTACAGCAACTCTCGTAACAGGAGAAAAACTGATTCACCCATATACATCTGGGAACACCCATTGGAAAGTCAAGGAAGAAAAAGCCCAAACTAACCAGAAGAAAAGAAAGAAGCAACACACAGAGCACCAGGCATATACAGTAGTTGAAAGATGAGACAACAACGCCACCATATCCTCCTAAATAAAAACTCCTGACACCTTAGAACCTTCCTTCAATCAAGATGGGAAAAAGGGACCAGGGATGGAGCTCAGCTCCATGCTAATGCCTTAAACCTGAGCAAGCAGAAAATGTGGATAATCACCTACAGAGGTCACCAAAACCCCTTCCCCAAAGATTGAACCAAAATAAACCCCATTTACTGCAAAACCCCAGATAACTTTGATGCAAATGTACACCCGAGACTGATGCCTGCTGGCTCTGTCTGGAATATGGTGGCACCTCCATCAGCGGAGAAGGCCGAACAAGATGTGAGAATATAAAGAGTGAGACTGCCAGCTTTACCAAAATGAAAAGTGAAGATACTTGAACTAGAAAAAGGAATAAGTGCCCCAAAGACTTCCACAGAAAAAGAGGGGATCTCGGTTGCACCATAATCATGGTAATTGAGGCTGCAACAGCTTGAAATGTAAAGAATGGGCTTGTAAACAAATCATTAATTTAACTAGATTTTCTATTCAAATTAAGCATATAAGTTAATGAGTAATAACACCATAACGATGCAATAGTTTTATACTGTATAGCACAACATGGGCAAACTATTAAAAAAATCTATATTACACACACACACACACACAGTTACAGTCCCCACCTGCAGCAATCTTGCTATAGACAGGAACAAGATGCCATATAGGAAGCCATTGTACTGGAAGTGGATGTGATCAACTAACAGGAGCCCAGCATTACCAAACAAAATAGGAAAGAGCTGGTACACCACATCCTCTCTCCTGCTGAGGGATCGACTAACTTGCTCACAGCATCTGCAAATGAGATTTGAACAACCTTCATACATTTTGAACTCTTTAATAACACTAAATATATATAAAGATACAATTTTCATGGAAAACACTTTGGAATACTTGAGTCACACACCCATAGTCCTCATGTCTTCAACTTGTCATTCTTATTTTCTCATAAATAAACCAGTGTTAAATGTAATGAAATGCCACTGTGTGGGTGAGCCCTAGAGGCTCCCTAGAGCTATCGGACTGATATTAGCTATATTAGTTCGGGGCTTCAGTCATATGGAGTTCTTATGCCTACCGGGAACCATGAGCCAGAACCTGGTTCCCCCAGAGAGATGAAGGGAGATATGGCCTATGAAAACCCATTCTTTGAGAGAATATTCCTGTCTACCATCAAGCAGGGTTGGGCACCCAGAAAAGTAGGTGCCCCAAAATAGATCCCAACTGGTAGAAAATTGCAACCTGAGATCAAAACAGAAGCCAAAAACTCCCTCAAAGAAAAACAAGGAAACAAGCAAATTGTCGGGGGGCTTCTCCCCATCCCCCCTTGAGGGGGAGGGAGAGGCCCCACCCCACAGAGCTGGCCATCTGCCCACAAGTTTGGAGACTGAGCAAACAGAAGAAAAGAACGATGTCTGGATGGAAGAAGGGTGCCAGAGAGCCTCCGGGGCACACACAGAAAACGGAGTTTCATTACATTCAAAGCTGGTTTTATGAGAGGAGCCCTGTCGGCTCCCTGGAGCTAGACACCCAAAGATAAGTAAAAGAGGAACTTACCCAGGAGGCAGCAGCACCGCATGCCCCATGACAAAGATGGGACAACTGGTTGCAACTGACTTCTCAAGGCCATACAAGACTGCTGAGGGCCGGGACCGTTCACGAGAGAACAGGCGGCCAGGACCCTGTCCGATCACCAAAATCCCTGTGCCCAAATGTCAGCCCATGATACGTTCTCAAAAACAGCAGGGAGAGCCGCAAACCTTCGAACATCATGGGCACGAGGGTAGAACGCAGGCTGTCTTGACTTGAAAACCCTGCGGATGACCTGAGAGACCCGAGCCCTGGAACAGGGAACAAGAGAAACTGGGTCAACCCAAAGCGCATCTCAGGACACAGAAGCTGAGGTGCGCAGGTAATGGTGTAAAGCCGCAACTGGACACAAAACATGATGCACCACTAGCCTGACAAACCAAGCATCAATAACACAAGGCGCCCCCTCAGGAAGTCCTCTGTCTCATTCTTCGCCAGAAAAGAATGAGACGGCTGCAAACGAACAAAACATCCTCCAGGACCGAAAGAGCAGAAACCCCTATGTTGGGGGAGAACAGGAAACTCACCACCCTGACCCCCACAGGCCAGAGCCAACAGAAACAAAACCTACAGAAAGTAAACATGAACTGAAGGAGCCACCACAAACCGAGGTGGAAAGAGAGTACCCAGTCCAAAGATCAGAAGAGCTCAGGCCGCGCACGAGCAGGCCAGAGGTAGAAAATGCACGAGAAAGCTCACAGAACGGAGCAGAACTGACATCCACCCCAAACGCAAGCTGCTCCACCTGCGCCGCATGAGAAGAGGCAACAGTAATCGGGATTGGATGCCAGTCCTGAAAAAGCCAAGAAAGGAAGGAAAAAAACTACCTGAACAGAAACAGAAGACAATCTACGAAGAGAAAGGATATAGTGAAAAGAATGCCAAGAGACTTCATACTGTCGCCACAAAGACCGCAGGTAGGACACCATTAGAGAAGCCACCTTATCACCAAACAAGCAGTGATACACATGCGCCAGAAATACCAGACCTGAAGAGTGGGAGAATAGATTGAATCAACAAGGTACCGTACCGGTCCGATCTGATGGAAGAGGCGGAGCCATGGAAAATGCCCCGGGTTCGGACACCGAGCAAGCAGCGCCTGAAACACAGGCTGGGCCGGCTACCACGGGGCCAGAAGGAGAACTCTCCCCTGAGAGCCAGAACCCAGAGCAACAGCTGGACCGGGAAAAAAAGGTACACCTACCCCCCCTACCCCGACCAGTCCTGCCGAAAAGCGTCCACCACAATCAATGGCTTTCCAGTCAGGAAAGGGTGCCACCAATACAAGGAGATGCCACGACCATACTGACACGAAGAGGCCCACCTCCAGGACCCCAAACATCCGGCAAAGCAAACCGAAGGAGACAGCGCCAACCGTCTAGTCCGTGGACAGAGGAATGAACCGAGACAGGCCGCCCACCAGAATGATGGACACCCCTGATGTTAACCACACGAAGAGCTAAACCCTGAGAACACAGCAGAAGAGGAACTTGAAGCATCCAGCAAGCATCCTGCCACGGTTCGGGCAATGAACCACCAGGGCACAGTCCGAATGGAGCCGGATCGCAGAGCCTGCAATCTGGCTCAAGGCTCAAGGCTCAAGGCTGGTCTCTTGAGAGACGAGGCATCCATGAACACACCGAGCGAGGGTTCCAGAAGGCGCCAAGGCACCGAATTAAAAAAAAAACGAAGAGAAAGCTGGAGACGCAGCAACCGATGCAAAGCACCCAGACCCACCGAGAGCAGCGGAAGGGATGGGCCCCTTAGGAACCAGAACAGACTCCGCAGACAAACCCAACCCAGTGGGTAAACCAGCAAGGCGAAGTTCAAACTTCCGCATATCTGCTCAAGCAACTCCCGAGTGACCCAGAACCACATCATTAACAACCGAAGGTGGGATTGCAGCAGAAGCAATGCCACAGGCGGGAAGAGACACAGACGCTATCCGAGAATCCCAGAAAAGACCCAGCCAAGTCTGAACCCGGGACAGAACTAACTGGCACTATCACTTAACTACCAGGAACCCGAACCTGGCAAGCTGGGAAAGAACCAGAACTCAGCCAAGCAGAGCTGCCAACTGGCAGGGAGCCCACACCAGCCAGCCATTGAGGCACGCTGCCAGCCAGTCATAGAGGCAAGCTGCCAGTCAACCATAGAGGCAATCTGCCAGCCAGCCATAGAGGCAAGCTGCCAGCCAGGAAAACACCGGAATGGAGGATTCCAACTGATTAGTGTAAGAGAAACCAATCTCAAACAAAAACTGGAACCAACACAGAACCGGGTCTCACAGGAGGCATGTGTCAAGAGCTTTCCAACCCCCGCAAGGGGAAGTTGAGAGGAAGAAAACCTCCAAAGGATGAATCCGAGAACCCAAAAACACCTGGAAACGAACCCTAGCTACAACATTTGTCAGCGGAGAAAACACAATAGGAACGAACGGTCACGATCAGACAGTAAAGTTAAAACCGAGGCAGATTGGGAATTTTTTTTGTTCGCTTGTCATAACTGCATAACATTGAAGAACAAAGAAAATGAGCCCCACTGCTAACACAGATGAAGTATGGTGAGAATCCAAAGGCTATGGGAGCTGGTCGAGCACCTATACTATATATAGGCAACTATACTGGGTACATGTTACGGTATCGACACCGTTGCTGGAGTATTGAGTGGCGATTTTAGCGCCATCTATGGGTCTGCACTCCAACTTCCCGGTACTGGGTGCTATGCAGACAATGCCATCTGTTGGTGGTGGCATGGTACTGTGAAAGGCTCTGGTTTCCTGCCTCGGTCAGAAGAGGAGGTCGATGATGACCTCTGGTGGGTGGCGTATCGTGATCAATGCTATCTAGGTTGTGGCTACAATTTACAATGTCAATTCCCTGGTGGAAGGGTGTTATCATAGGGTCACCCAGTATACTGTCTGTCTAGCTAATGACATTTTATGTTCACAGAGGTGACATAAGGAGGCGATGGCGTCGAGGATGGCAGTACACCTTGGGCAGTCCAAGAACTCTTGACTTGGTCCTGTGAGAGGGCAAAGTGGCTGCTATTGGTTATAGCAGTGTGTTAGCTGCTGGTTTATGCAGTGTTGGATGGGCCGACGTACCCGGGATTGGCCAAGAAGAGTTACACGATGACAGTGGTGCGTCTGTTGAGAAGTGCTGCTAGCGACCTGCTAGAGACTTCTGTCAGGGAGGTAGCTACCCCTGTATGTGATTGTTTGAGACCCTGTCAGCGTGTTGCTGAAACCCTCTGCCAGAGCGTATCTGGAGAATGGAGGTGGGGTATTGGCACATCATGATGATACAGTGTGTGTGGACTGGCCCATGAAGAAGGTGAACTCGCCGGTGTTTGCCATTAGGTGTGGACGACCTGTACCTGAAAAGTGGATCCACCGGGATTGATGAACACTGCCGATGTATTGTGTCCTGAGTAAAAGCGAAAACGATGTTATTAATATAATATATATAGTGGTGAAGGTGTTAATATATTGGTGTATTGTTTATCTCCCTATATTCTTTGCACTACTACTTGCCACAGCCAGTTTTTTTAAAACTTACCACCGACTTGGGTTGGATAAGGACGAAGAGGTTATAACAGCAAGAACCCGATTACTGGCCCAAAGTGGCCGCAACAAAACAGGTGCCCACCAGAAAGGAAAACCAGGAACCTCAGTCTGGGAAAACAAGGCCGAGGGACAAGACCATCACCAAGAAGACCCCAGGGAAAGAGACAGGGTAGGATACAAGAAGCAGGCATCCGGAGGCAACAAAGAAGACAAACAAGAGTCCAGACAATCCTGCACATCCACAAGAATGCAAAGTATAGTGGGTAGGTCCAGAAACCAAGTCCATAACCCAGGAACAAACTTCCCCCAAAGTTGTAAAAGAAACATAGAACCATGCACTACAGGGGAACAGAGACTACAGGTAAGGATGGACACCAAGTCAACCCACCCCGGCCAAGAACACAAAATCAAGATAAAACAGACAAGCAGCAACCCTAGCCTGTCACTGAGGGGGACACAGAAGCACTACACATGGCAGGGGTGGTGGCCAAAAGATGGAAGGACAGAAATCCAAACAATGCGCACCCTTTGCCCAGAGACACGAAAACACCAGCGTTGAATGTAATGAAATGCCATTATCTGGGTGAGACCCGGAGGCTTCCGGGAGCTATCCAGGCTGATATGGATATATTAGACTTTGGCAGCAGTCAACGTGAATAGGGTTCAAGGCCTACCGGGGACCATGAACCAGAACCTGGCTCCCCTCAGAGAAGAACGAGGAACAATGGCCAATAGAAACCTCCATGAGGTTGGAAATATTCTATGTCTGCTATCGACTAGGTCAGGCACCCAGAAAGGTAAACAACCCAAAACAAACCCCTATTCTGTTTAAGAAATTGCTACTGAAAGTCGAACTAGTGTAACTAGTGGACAAAACTCCCTAAATGAAAATGAGCAAACGAACATGACGTCACCGCGCCGCTTGTCTGCGCAGTTCCCTCCCTTCCCAGGAGGGAAAAGGGGGCACCCCAGACTCTCATGCTGGTTATCCACACCCCAGTTCTGAGGTTGGATGTCAAAACATGCGAAAAACCACCGACCAGAAGGAGGGAGGGTTACCGGGCAGCCTCCGGGTCTCACCCAGAAAATGGGGTTTCATTACATTCAACGTTGGTTTTCTGGGGGAGTCCCTTCAACTCCCAGGAGCTACGTACCCAAAGACAAAAACAAGAGGGACTTACCCGGGAGGTGATCGGCACTCGCTCAACACAAAGTCGAGACAACTGGCTGATACTGCTGACCCAAAGCGAAACAGGCCCAAGAACATTCACAAAGTATCGAGTAGCCAGGACCCTATTCGACCTCCAAAAACCCTGTGCCTGAATGTTATCAAAAATGGCAGCCGGCACAGCAAACTTATGAATGTCATGGGCATGATGATAGACAACAGGCTGGCTGGACCAAATAACGCTGCGGATGACCTGGGAGACCCGAACCCTGGAACAGGGAAGGAGGGGAAACCGGGTCAACCCAAAGTACGTCCCTGGCTACCGAGGACATGGTGGGCAGGTAACAGCGGAGAGCCGCAACCAGACACCACACATGATGCACCCCCTTGCCTAACCAACCAACCATCAACAACCCAAGGGCCCCTCTGGAAAGCAACAGTCTCATTTTTCACCAGAAAAGAAGGAGATGGCCGCAAACCAACAAACCTACCACCAGGACCAAAAGAGCAGAAACCCCTATGCCAGAGGAGAGCATGAAGCTCCCTGACCCAACCCCCAGAGGCCAATGGCAACAGAAAAAAACCAGCGTTGAATGTTATGAAATGCCAGTTTCTGGGCGAGACCCGGAGGCTCCTCAGATCTTTTCCAGGCTAATATGCTAATGTCAGACTTTGGCATCAGTCATGTGTATGGAGTACTATGGGCCTACTGGGGACCACGAGCCAAAACCTGGTCCCCTCAGAGAGGCAATGGGAGCAATAGCCAATAGAAACCCCTGTGTGGTTGGAAGCATTCTATGTCTGCCATCGACCGGGTCAGGCACCCAGAAAGGTAAGCGTCCCAAAACAAACCCCCTATTCTGGTGAAAATTGCTACCACAAGCCGAACAGGTGGATAGAACTCTCCAAAAAGAAACGAGCAAATGATCATGATGTCACACGTCGCCGCTCCGCTGTCTGCGCAGCTTCCCCGCCTTCAGAGGGGAAAGGGGAAGCCCCAGACCAACCGCACTGGCTATCCACCATCAGTTCTGAGGCTGGATGTCAAAAACGTGAAAAACCGCCGACCGGAGGGAGGGAGGGAGGGATGCCGGGGAGCCTCTGGGTCTCACCCAGAAAATGGCGTTTCATTACATTCAACGCTGTTTTCTGTGGGGAGCCCCTACGGCTCCCTGGAGCTTATCGGGCTAATGTATGTTATGTTAGACATGGACACTAGCTATGGAGTTCAGACCTACCAGGGACCAGCTCCAGAACCTGGCCCCTTCAGAGAAGTTTCCGGGAGCAATGGCCCTGGAAAGCCCCATATGGTTGGGGGTTTTCCTTATCTGCCATCGACCGAGGTTAGGCACCCAGAAAGGTAGGCGTAACAAAACAAACCCCACATGGTAAGAAACTACAACAAAAACCGAACAGAGAGGGAGAAAACTCCCTACAATCCCAAGAAAAACAATCAAACAATCAATTTACTGCCGCGCCGGTCTCCCGCGCAGCCCTCCCCTCCCCGGGAGGGGGAGGGGGGGGGGCCCGGACCTCACCACGCCGGCTGCCTTCAGTTCGCAAGCTAGTGTCAACTGGGATAGACGCTTCTCTGGCCTCAAATTCCTGGGCGCTGTTTGCCTCGTGTGGCGTTCTCTGCTGTTTTTCTGTGGTGTGCGGTGGCCAGGAGTACTTCATCAGTGCCGGGGCTGCATGCGCCTAGGGGCTTCCTTCCCTAAGCGCCCTGTGAGTACTGCCCTTGCATGTCAGGGTTATCTTCTTTGGGGCGTTCGGGAACCGCTCCCGTAGAGGTTCTTGTTGCTCGGCATTTGCCTTGCCCTTGGGGCCAGCTGGGGCTTGGAGCCCTTGTTTGGCCTTGGGTAGGGAGTGGTGTTGTGCTGGTTAGGGTGTCAAGGTGTTGCACAGCCTGCCACCTAAGTGGCGACCGGTTCCTGTTGCCTCTGGGGACGGTGTACTTTTGCAGGGGTTTTCTTTTGTTTTGTTTTTGTTTGCTTGGTGGAGGTTCTGCCTCGTGGGTACATAGTTCCCCCTGGTATTGTTTTGGTGGCCCTCTGCTAGGCCCCCGTGCTTGTACACGTCCCACGGGTTTTCAGTATTATCATTTACCCCTTGTTTTGTTTGGGTTTCTTAACCGGTTAGCAACACCTTGCCCGGGCTTCCCGTAGTTGCTAACCTACGGGCCCTGGAAACCCCTGTTGGGGCTCGGGGACCAATGGATGTGTCTCCCGAGTTCCAACCTGCCTTGTGCGGGTTTGAAGGTTGCAGTGTGCCCTTGTCTCGGGGTGACAGTCACCTGTTTTGCCTCCGTCATGCTGCCTGTTGGGTCAATGACACCTTTGACCCGGAGTCTTGCGAGTCATGTTCTCTGCTTGTGCTCCAGTTTTACTCTGAGGATGTTCCTGTTAGGGTACGGGCTGCATCAGCGTTGCATGTTAGGTTTAGGTAATTGCAACGCGCTAGGTTGGTTTCCCACCCGGATGCCCCGAGGCTGCCCCGTTTTGGTTTTAGGGACCCTGACCTGGGGGTGTTAGTCGCTCTGGCTTTGGCTCCAGCCACGCCCCCTGGTCCTTCCCCTGAGGTTCTTCCTGCATCTCCTCCCCTGTGTCCGGCTCCAAAACGTCTGAGGGTTTTGGCCTCGGCACAGGGTTTAGTTGGTAATGAGACTCGGGCTGCCTCGGGGGCTGCCCCATCCGGGTCGGGGACAGAGGCATTTGAGCCGCTTCCTCCTGCCGAGGCTTTTGGGTCCCACCAGCAGACTTCCCCCCCACCCTCTTGCCTGATTTCCCTTGGACTTTGCCTTTTCTTCAGGGGTTGAGGGTTTGGAGGACGGCTCTGCCCCGGGTCCCGATGTGGGGGATCCTGGGGTTGGGGATGAGTCAACCTGGGAGCCTTGGGCCCCCTGTGACCCCGCTTGGGTGCTTTTGCCTTCCTCGCGGGGCTTACTGTTGCAAGGGGAGGGGTTTTCTTACCCTTCTTCCCTGTATGAGTATGATTTGGGTTCGGCTCCTCCCCGAGTTTGGTTCTGGGCGCCTTTGGGTACCTCGGATCTGTTTTCCAGAGGTTTTTTACTTCCCGTATCTCCGCGAAGGTGGCTCGGGAAGCTCTAGCTGCATATCTCTTGCGAGACCCGGGTTATGCCTCTGCTATGGATCCATCCTCGTTTGAGTTCAGTTCTTCTTCCCATTTTCGGGTGCGTTTGGAGGTTCCGGAGTCTTCCTGGCTGGCAGACTGCCCTTTCTTTTCGTTGGGGGTGTGGCATGGGTTCTGTCGGACCCGCACACTTGATTGGCGGGAAACTTCTACTTTTATGCAGGTTTACCTGGGGGGAGAGTTTGAGCACCTTAATGCATGCTTGTTCGCTCCCGTCCTTTCTCGGGATGTTGGCCTTTTCCAGCTTCACGTACTGGTTCCTCAGCTTTCGGCTTCATTGGTTGCAGAAGAGTCGCACACCAGTGGGCATTTGGCTTCGGTCTTGCGTTTCTTTTCCCTAATTGAGCTGTCTTCTGCTTGGCTTGAGGAGGGTGTAGGAGCGTTGAGTGAAGGGCCTTCGTCTGGGACGCTGACTTCTGCAGCTAGGGCGTCAGCTGCACTGTTGAAGCTCTTTGCGCCCATCCTGAAGGAAGCGGTGTCTCTGTTTTTTGTTTCTCGCCTCGCGTGCTGTCAGGCTGTGCTTGCCCTCTCTTTGGAATCCGCTTGGGCCCTGGCTCTTAAGTTTTCGTCTCCGTTTTGTCCGTTGCTGTTTGCAGAGACTGCGGTCTCTCAGTTTCTGCAAGCGGCTTCGTCTAGTTGTCGTCCTATGGCGGCCTTGTCGATTCTCCGAAGCGGTCGTTCTCTGCAGTTTCGGAGGGGTCGTGCCAGGGTTCCAGGTTCCGCTGGTCGAGGTGGGCCATTGGTGCCAGTTTCTGAGCCGTTGTTCCCTTCGGGGCCAGCGTTGTCCGGTCAGCGCAGTGATCGCCCTGTTCGACGGTTGGGTTCTCGTAAGGGGTGTAGGCCCTTTTGCGGTTTGCCCCGTTGACGGGGCGATGGGGAAGAGGCTCGCTCTGTTTGCCCATGCTTGGTCCCATGATTTATGGGCCTTTTTGGTCGTGTCATCCGGCCTGCGGTGGCGTTGGGCGACTCGTCCTCCTTTGGAGGTATTGGGGCTAACAGGGCAGGTTTCTTCTCCTGCACTTCGGCAATTCATCTTGGAGTGGTGCTTTTTTTTTTTTTATATACAAGAGTTGTTACATTCTTGTACAGCCACTAGTACGCGTAGCGTTTCGGGCAGGTCCCTGGAATACGATCCCCGCCGCGAAGAATCGTTTCAACCATGCTTGGGCGTGGTTGAAACGACTACGTCCCTCAGGTGGGTTTCCCATCTCTTTCCAGTGCCGAAATGGGACTGTGAGGATCTGAGGTTCATTCTGGACTTGTCCCGTCTGAACCCCTGGATTCCTTGCCCCTCCTTTCGGATGACTACTCTGTCTCGGGTCCGGCTTCTGTTGGAGCCGGGTACCTGGATGGTGTCCCTGGACCTCAAGGACGCCTATAGCACGTTCCTATTCATCCGGGGTTCAAAGACTGGTTAGGTTTCGTGGTGGGGAGTCACGCTTACCGTTTTCGATGCCTACCTTTTGGCTTGAATCTGGCACCTCGCGTTTTCACGCGTCTGACCCGGGTTGTGGTGACCCGTCTGCGTCTTCTAGGGATTCGGGTTTTGGCCTACCTCGACAACTGGCTGGTGTGGGCTCCCAGTTGGTCGGCTTGTCTGCTCGCCAGGGATATGGTTCTTTCCCAGCTCGCCAGGTTCGGGTTCCTGGTGAACTGGAGGAAGTCCCATCTGGTTCTGTCCCAGGTTCGGACCTGGCTGGGTCTTGTTTGGGATTCTTGGACCGCTTCGTTGTTGCTCCCTCCAGAAGCGTTGCGGCGATTGCGGGACCGCCGTCAGCTGTTTCTGAGGGGGTCCCGGGTCACTCGGCAGTTGCTCGAGAGGTTGTGCGGGAGTCTGAACTAGTCTAGCCGCCGGGTCGGGTTTGGCTTCGGCGTCTGTTTTGGTTCCTTCGGGGACGTCCTTTCCGCCTCTCTCGCGATCGTTGGGTTCGTCCTCCAGGAGTCTTATGTCGGTTGCTGCGTCACCGGCTTTCTCTTCAGGATTTTTGGGGTTCGGTGCCTTGGCGCCTTCCCATGCCCTCGCTCGATGTGTTCACGGACGCGTCGTCTCTCGGCTGGGGCTTTGTGACCAGTGCTTACCAGGCAGGCCAAGGATGGTGGGGTCTGTCCTTCCATCGGGCTCACAGCACGGTTCGGGAGTTCGCTGCTGTCTGGTTTGCGCTTCAGAGGATTCGGGTCGCTCGGGGATCAATCATTCGCCTTCATTCGGACTGTTCTCCAGTGGTTCATTGCCTGAACCGCGAGGGTTCTCTTCGGTCCTTGGCTCTTTGAGGTTGGTCCGTTCGAGTGGTTCGTTTTGCTGGATTCTCGGGGTTTGGCTCTCCGTGCGGTTCATGTCCGGGGAGTGTGCAACGTTCTGGTGAACGGTCCGTCTCGCTTCCTTCCCCTGTCCACGGAGTGGACGGTCGACGACGACTTGTTTCGTTGGCTCTGCCAGACGTACGGTCTCCCAGATGTGGACCTCTTCGCGTCGGCGTGGTCCCGGCGTCTCCCTATATATGTGACGCCCTTCCCCGACTGCGAAGCGTTCGCAGTGGATGCCTTTCGGCAGGAATGGTCGAGGTGGGGTTACCTGTACCACTTTCCCCCGGTCCAGCTGTTGCTTCAGGTTCTGGTTCGGTTGGAGACATTCCCAGGGAGAGTAGTCCTCGTGGCCCCTTGGTGGCCGGCCCAGCCTTGGTTTCCGGTGCTATTGGCTCGGTGCTCGAACCCGGGACGTTTCCCGTGGCTCCGCCTCTTTCAGCAGGTCGGTCCGATCCGGTATGGGGCTGGTTCGACCTTGTCCTCTGCTCTTTGCGTCTGGTGTATCACCAATTCTATGGTGATCAGGTGTCTTCGTTGATGGTGTCCCACCTGAGAGCTTCGTCTCGGCGACAGTATGACGTTTCCTGGCATTCTTTTCGCCATTTTCTGGCTCTTCGTATGTTGTCTTTTCTTTTGGATCGGGATGTCTTGTCCTTTCTTTCTTGGCTTTTTCAGGACCGTCATTTGATGCCTAATACTGTCGCCTCGTATCGTGCGGCACTGGCGGAGCCGCTCAAGCTAGCGTTCGGGGTGGACGTCACATCCGCCCCGTTTCGTAAGCTTTCCCATGCTATATTTCACCTCCAGTCTGCTCATGCTCCTCCTGAGCCGTCCTGGTCCTTGGACAGGGTGCTCTCCTATCTTTCCTCTCCTCAGTTTGTGGCGGCCCCTTCGGTTCCTGATTGTTTTTCCAAGGCTTTGTTTTTGTTCGCACTGGCCTCTGGGGGCCGGGTAGGGGAGCTTCATGCTCTCCTCCGGCGAAGGGGTTTCTGCTCTTTTGGTCCTGGGGCTAAGTTTGTCCGTTTGCAGCCTTCTCCATCCTTTCTGGCGAAGAACGAGACGGCTGCTTTCTGGAGGGGTCCGTGGGTCATTGATGCTTGGTTGGTTCGGCCGGGGGTGCATCATGTGTTGTGTTTAGTTGCAGCACTTCGCCGTTACCTGCACGCTTCAGCCGGGGTGGGTGGGGATGCGTTTTGGGTTGATCCGGTTTCCCTCGTTCCCTGTTCCAGGGCTCGGGTCTCCCAGGTTGTCCGCATGGTTATTAAGTCTACCCAGCCTGCGGTCTATCCTCGCGCCCATGACGTTAGGAAGTTTGCAGCTGTGGCTGCCGTGTTTGGTAATATGTCTTGGGCACATATTCGGGTGCGTGGATTTTGGAAGTCGAACAGGGTTCTGGCTGCCCATTATTTGGTGAATGTCCCTGCTCTTCAGCGTTCTTGTGTTGCTTTGGGTCGCAGGTTGCAGCCAGTTGTCCCGACTTCGCGTTGAGGAGTTTGTGGCCGCCGCCTCCCGGGTAAGTCCCCTTTTTTCCTTCTCTTTGGGTATGTAGCTCCAGGGAGCCATAGGGGTTCCCCACAGACAACCAGCGTTAAATGTAATGAAACGCCATTTTCTGGGTGAGCCCCGGAGGCTTCCTGGCTACCCTCCCTTCCATCCGGTCGGCGGGATTTTTCGCGTTGGTTGAAACCTAGTTTCCGAACTGAAGGCAGCCGGCGTGGTGAGGTCCAGGGCCCCCCCCTCCCCCTCCCGGGGAGGGGAGGGCTGCACGGACGACCAGCGCGGCAGTAAATTGATTGTTTGATTGTTTTCCTTGGGATTGTAGGGAGTTTTCTACCTCTCTGTTCGGTTTTTGTTGTAGTTTCTTACCATATGGGGTTTGTTTTGTTACACCTACCTTTCTGGGTGCCTAACCCCGGTCGATGGCAGATAAGGAAAACCCCCAACCATATGGGGTAGCGTGTCCCGGACACAGAAGCCGTAGCGCACAAATAACAGTGGAGGGACGCAACCGAACACAAAACACGATGCACCCCCAGCCCGACCAACCAAGCACAAAGAAACCAAGGACCCTTCTGGAAAGCCGCAGCCTCATCCTGTGCCAGAAAAGTGGGAGATGGCTGGAACCGAACAAACCAATCGCCACGACCAAAGGAGTAGACACCCCTGCGCCGAAGGAGAACAAGAAGCTCAACGACCCAATCCCAAGAGGCAAATGCCAACAGGAAAAGAGCCTTCGAGAAACAAACCCGAAATGAAGGGGTCACAACCAATCGATGAGAAGAAAGAGCATGCTGTCCAGAGACCAGGACGGCTGAAGCAGCACATGAGTAGGCCGGAGGTGAAACAATGCACGAGACAGCTTACAAACGGTGCAGATGTAACACCAAGACCGAAAGCAAGCCACGAAACGAGGCGATAGTATGCAGCAAGATGACAGCCCTGAAACCCCCACCAGAAAAGCCAAGCCATCGCCAACAACGCAGCTATCTAAGAAAAGACAGAAGGAAGAGGAAGGACCGCCAAAATACCCCATACTGCCGCCAAGAAGAAGCACGCAGGTGGGACACCAACAGCGAAGCCACCTGACCACCAACGGAAGGTGAGAGACTCAAGGCAGAACCTAACCGGTCCAGTCAAGGTTCATCCACGCCTAGGAAGAGGCGGAGCTGCGGGAAGATCTCGGGCACGACCACCGAGGAAGCAGAGCCGGAAACGCAAGCTGGCAAGGAAGGAGATGGAACGTCTACCAAACAGAAAAACTCCCCAACGAGAGCGAGCTCACCAGGATATCGGAAACTACAGGTCCGATGTGAGACTATAGAGAAGGAACACGACGAGACCCTGAAAATGCCAACAGGCAGGCAAGCCAGGAAAACAGGAACCCAAACCTGGCAACTGGAAGGCCAAAAGCCACAAACAAAACACACAACAGTGTGTAGGAGAACACGAGAAAAAGACCAGAAGAACAGCACCAGCGGCCAGGGACAAGAGTGAAGCAAGAAGATGAGAAACGAAGAAGGCATGCAGCAAAACGGGGACGAAAGGGACAAGACCAACCCACAAAGTCGCAGGCCCAGACCCAACAAACCAAACTGAAGAAGGTACAAAGAGTTGCCACTAGACCAGTACCCAAACCAAGGGGTACGACCAACGAAGACAGACCAATGCACACCAGTGCACATGCACCAAACAGATTGATAGAAAACATATATGAATAGATTGAATATATGAATATAGAATGTATATATATACAATATAGAATATAGAATATAGATAGAATATATGAATGATTGATAGAAAACAGGATTGGTTCGACAGAAATTGTGAGAGCGCAAGAGACCAAAAGACACAAAAATGGAATCAGTATAGGAAGAGGCCAAACCCCCAAACATACCAGCGATACAAAGATGCGAGAAACAACTATACAGCAGTAAGGAAAGAGGCAGAAAGAAATTTTGAAAAAGGGATAGCAGATAAATGTAAAACAGAACCGGGCCTATTCTACAAATTCATAAACAACAAATTGCAGGTAAAGGATAATATCCAGAGGTTGAAAATGGGAAACAGATTCACGGAAAATGAAAAGGAAATGTGTGAAACATTAAATGAAAAGTTCCAAAGTGTGTTTGTACAAAATGAAATCTTCAGAGAACCAGACACAATAAGAATTCCAGAGAACAACATAGAGCGGATAGAGGTGTCTAGAGATGAAGTGGAAAATATGTTAAAGGAGCTCGGGAAGAACAAAGCAGCTGGCCCAGATGGCGTTTCACCATGGGTTCTGAGAGAATGTGCATCTGAGCTCAGCATTCCACTTCACCTGATCTTTCAGGCATCCCTGTGTACAGGAATCGTAGCAGACGTGTGGAAACAGGCTAACATAGTTCCAATCTACAAAAGTGGCAGCAGGGAAGAACCCCTCAATTATAGACCTGTATCATTGACAAGTGTAATAGTGAAAGTATTGGAAAAGCTAATCAAAACTAAATGGGTAGAACACCTGGAGAGAAATGATATAATATCAGACAGACAGTATGGTTTTCGCTCTGGAAGATCCTGTGTATCGAATTTACTCAGTTTCTATGATCGAGCCACAGAGATATTACAGGAAAGAGATGGTTGGGTTGACTGCATCTATCTGGACCTAAAAAAGGCTTTCGACAGAGTTCCACATAAGAGGTTGTTCTGGAAACTGGAAAATATTGGAGGGGTGACAGGTAAGCTTCTATCATGGATGAAAAATTTTCTGACTGATAGAAAAATGAGGGCAGTAATCAGAGGCAATGTATCGGAATGGAGAAATGTCACAAGTGGAGTACCACAGGGTTCAGTTCTTGCACCAGTGATGTTTATTGTCTACATAAATGATCTAACAGTTGGTATACAGAATTATATGAACATGTTTGCTGATGATGCTAAGATAATAGGAAGGATAAGAAATTTAGATGACTGTCATGCCCTTCAAGAAGACCTGGACAAAATAAGTATATGGAGCAACACTTGGCAAATGGAATTTAATGTAAATAAATGTCATGTTATGGAATGTGGAATAGGAGAACATAGACCCCACACAACCTATATATTATGTGAGAAATCTTTAAAGAATTCTGATAAAGAAAGAGATCTAGGAGTGGTTCTAGATAGAAAACTATCACCTGAGGACCACATAAAGAATATTGTGCAAGGAGCCTATGCTATGCTTTCTAACTTCAGAATTGCATTTAAATACATTGATGGTGATATACTAAAGAAATTGTTCATGACTTTTGTTAGGCCAAAGCTAGAATATGCAGCTGTTGTGTGGGTGCCCATATCTTAAGAAGCACATCAACAAACTGGAAAAGGTGCAAAGACATGCTACTAAGTGGCTCCCAGAACTGAAGGGCAAGAGCTATGAGGAGAGGTTAGAAGCATTAAATATGCCAAAACTAGAAGACAGAAGAAAAAGAGGTGATATGATCACTACGTACAAAATAGTAACAGGAATTGATAAAATCGACAGGGAAGACTTCCTGAGACCTGGAACTTCAAGAACAAGAGGTCATAGATTTAAACTAGCTAAACACAGATGCCGAAGAAATATAAGAAAATTCACCTTCGCAAATAGAGTGGTAGACGGTTGGAACAAGTTAAGTGAGAAGGTGGTGGAGGCCAAGACCGTCAGTAGTTTCAAAGCGTTATATGACAAAGAGTGCTGGGAAGACGGGACACCACGAGCGTAGCTCTCATCCTGTAACTACACTTAGGTAATTACCATGTGACACAGGGGGAAGGAGCACTCAAAAAGCCAAAGAAACACAAGAAGGAAACATTCCAGCGGCAGAGTAGTAAACAAATGAAATGCACGAGGAAGGGAAGTGGTGGAAGCTGACCTCACACACAGCTGCAAGTGCAGACATGACAGAGCCAAGGAGATGTCAGGGAAGCGACAGGGAAGAGGCAGGACGAAAGAGCCTAAGCTCAACCCCAGGAAGCACAACCAGGGGCGGACAACCAGGCGAGGATAGAGAAACCAATGTACATGGAAGGGCCAAGCCAGGCACTCTAAGACAGGAAAGACGAATCCCAGAGAAGACCACGAAAAATGCCACAAGCAATCCCCAACACGCAAACACAGGCAAAAAACTGCAGCAAAATATCACCCCACAACATCCTGACACAGTAACAAGTACCACATGTCACTGTGGTACATGTTACCAATGCACACGTGCACCAGCAACATGCACCACACGCAACATGCAACATGTAGCAACTTCCCTCGGTGAAGGCAGAGAAATGGTGGAGGCTGACTCCAGACAGGGTCAAACATAGATACGATAGAGGCCAGCAGGCCCTGGAACCTGCACACCAGGCGACCAACGGTGGAAAGGCAGGACCAGAGAGCGAGAGCCCAATCCCGCAAGCACAACCAGGTGAGCACAACTAGATGAGCACACATGCAAATATACGATGACGGTACACAAACATTCATACCATAACAGAGATGTAGACCTTGGAAACAGGATTGGGTCCACAGAAATTGCGAGAGGGACAGAGATCAAAAGACACAGGCATGGAATCATTATAGGAAGAGGCCAAACCCCCAAACATACCAGCGATACAAAGATGCGAGAAACAACTACACGTCAGTAAGGAGAGAGGCAGAGAAGAACTTTGAGAACGGTAAAGCAGACAAATGTAAATCAGATCCAGGCCTTTTCTATAAATTCATTAAAAGCAAGCTGCAGGTAAAGGATAACATTCAGAGGTTGAAAATTGGGGACAGATACACGGAAAATGAAAAGGAAATACAATATGTGAAACATTAAACAAAAAATTCCAAAGTGTGTTAGTACAAAATGAGATCTTCAGGGAACCAGACACAATAAGATTTCAGAGAACAACAGGGAGCACATAGAGGTGTCTAGAGATGAAGTGAAACAAATGCTCTTGGAGCTAAGTAAGAACAACGAAGTTAACCCAGATGGAGTTTCACCATGGGTTCTGAGAGAATGTGCAATTGAGCTCAGCATACCACTTTGGCAGATTTTTCAGACATCCCTGTGCACAGGAGTCGTAGCAGATGTGTGGAAACAGGCTAATGTAGTTCCAATTTACAAAAGTGGCAGCAGGGAAGACCCCTCAATTATAGACCTGTATCATTGACAAGTGTAATAGTCAAAATATTGGAAAAAATAATAAAAACTAAATGAGTAGAACACCTGGAAAGAAATAATATAATATCAAACAGACAGTATGGTTCTCAATCTAGTAGATCCTGAGTATCGAATTTACTCAGTTTCTATGATCGAGCACCAGAGATTTTACAGGAAAGAGATGGTTTGGTTGACTGCATCTATCTGGACCTAAAAAAGGCTTTCGACAGAGTTCCACATAAGAGGTTGTTCTGGAAACTGGAAAATATTGGAAGATTGACAGGTATGCTTCTAACATGGATGAAAAATTTCCTGACTGATAGAAAAATGAGGGCAGTAATCAGAGGCAATGTATCCGACTGGAGAAATGTCACAAGTGGAGTACCACAGGGTTCATTTCTTGCAACGGTGATGTTCATTGTCTACATAAATGATCTACCAGTTGGAATAGAATTATATGAACATGTTTGCTGATGATGCTAAGATAATAGGTAGGATAAGAAACTTAGATGATTGTCATGCCCTTCAAGAAGACCTGGACAAAATAAGTATATGGAGCACCACTTGGAAATGGAATTTAATGTGAATAAATGCTATGCTATGGAATGTGGAATAGGTGAACATAGACTTCCACACAACCTATAAATTATGTGAAAAATCCTTAAAGAATTCTGATAAAGAAAGAGATGTAGGGGGAGGTTCTTGATAGAAAACTATCACCTAAGGACCACATAAACAACGTTGTGCGAGGAACCTATGCGATGCTTTCTAACATCAAAATTGCTTTTAAATACATGGATGGCGATATACTAAAGAAATTGTTCACGACTTTTGTTAGGCCAAAGCTAGAATATGCAGCAGTTATGTGGTGCCCATATCTTAAGAAGCACATCAACAAACTGGAAAAGGTGCAAAGACATGCTACTAAGTGGTTCCTAGAACTGAAGGGCAAGAGCTATGAGGAGAGGATAGTGGCATTAAATATGCAAAAACTAAAAGACAGAAGAAAAAGAGGTGATATGATCACTACGTACTAAATAGTAACAGGAATTGATAAAATCGACAGGGAAGATTTCCCGACACCTGGAACATCAAGAACAACAAGTCATAGATTTAAACTAATTAAACAAAGATGCCAAAGAAATATAAGAAAATTCACAGTCGCAAACAGAGTGGTAGATGGTTGGAGCAAGTTAGGTGAGAAGGTGGTGGAGGCCAAAATCGTCAGTAGTTTCAAAGCGTTATATGACAAAGAGTGCTGGGTAGACGGGACACCACGAGCGTAGCTCTCATCCTGTAACTACACTTAGGTAATTTCACAACCTGCACCTCAACCATCGTACCTCGTAGCATGGAGGAGATGGGTCCCCTGATTGACTCGAGCATGGGATGGACAAGCATATGAGTGGGACAGGACAGGTCGAAATAGAGACAGTCAAATGTGTGCTAACGGTCTTGTATCCGTATCCAAAAATATATTATATATATATATATATATATTATATATATATATATATATTATATATATATATATATATTATATATATATATATATATATATATATATATATATATATATATATATATATATATATATATATATTATATAAATATATTCATATCAATATATTTATATAAATATATTCATATCAATATATTTATATAAATATATTCGTATCCAGCTACTGGCCGAAAGAGACGCCAGACCGCAGAAACTCACCTGTCGAACGTAGGCATGAACGTGTCACGATTACACAACATTGCCAAGAAGATCCCGGGAGCACCGTCAGGGGAAAGAAAGGTCAGAGCCGCACACGCAGGAGAGCAGGGTAGAGGCGAAAAAGGCGCCCCCCACCCATGACACACCCACACATGGCATAACCCCGGCGTCCTCCCCATAGCTGCAATCCAGAGCACCCCAGGAGCTACAGGGCACGGACTGGAGAATGGAGAAGAGCGAGAGGCGAAGGACCCAAGAAAAAAGGTCGCAAAACACCAGCACTGGTACACACCGCCCAGACCAAAACAAACTCCCACGGTGCATGCGCAGTACACGCTGTCCGAACCGCACAACCCGCTATGCGGGAAGGCGCCAACTAGGACTACTTTATAAGAAAAGTAGCCAAACAGTACGCGACCCGAGTGAACCGCTAAATAGAAGAAACAGCCCATCACATGGGACAGGAGCCAAAAGAGGAGTACGCGGCGACAACATAGCTGGCTTATGAAATGAAGACAAGAAACCCATTCGGGAACCCAATTGGGCTACAAGTAGCCCAATCCGGCATCCTGGACTAGGAGTATGCAAAGAAAACGATCAGCGCCGAGACAGAGCATGGAGAGAAAAGACAGCACAAAAGAACGAGACCAGGACCGAAAACCAAGAACAAGCACAGAAAAGAACCAACAAGCCCTAGAAAGAACCAGAGGGAAGCCACACCGAAAGACGACAGATGTTCCAATAATACCGGAAGTAGCGAAAACCTTCCCAAACCCTCGAGAACAAAGAAAGAAGCACAAGTCACAAAAGCACATATAGTTACAGTCGCACCCAAGACCAGAAGTCATGTAGAACCCCAAGAAGGGGGAACATGACGGAGACATCCCGTCCCAAGAAAACCACCGGAAGAAGGAAGAGTACTCAGTACAAAAGGGGAAAGAACCAGGGCAGACCCTCCACCAGGTAGACAAAAAAAAAAAAAACTGCAAGAGGACAGCATACCCAGGCGGAACAGAGCCGACTGCCATGAATGGTGAAAAGAAGCTGTGCAATACCCTGCGCCCCACCTGTGCAAACTGCCCCTTACCCTAAGGCGAAGAAGGGAGACCGAACACCCGATCACATAAAGGGCGGCCGAAAACCAAGCAGTAAATGGCCAAGCATGGGCAGAACCCAAGGAACTTGTGGAAGGTGACCCCAAGCCCCAAGGGCAGTACTTACAGGGCACCTAGGGAAGGAAACCCTAAGCACATGCAGCTCGAGTACTGGAGAATCACTTCCGGCTCATGCACCACCTAGAAGACATTCACCACACTCTAGGTACAGTGCTGAAACTATCAATGGAGCTAGAGCACATGACCTCAGCCTTTAGCATCAGCTGAAGAACTGATGGTGGCTAGCCGGCGTGGTAGGTCTGGGGCTCTCCCTTCCCCCTCCTGGGGTGGGGGCTGCGCAAACAGCGTCGCGGTGATGTGTGACATCATGATCATTTGCTCGTTTCTTTTAGGGGAGTTCTATCCACCTGTTCGGCTTGTGGTAGCAATTTTCACCACAATAGAGGTTTGTTTTGGGACGCTTACCTTCCTGGGTGCCTGACCTCGTCGATGGCAGACATAGAATACTTCCAACCACACGGGGGTTTCTATAGGCCATTGCTTCCCCTTGTCTCTCTGAGGGGGCTAGGTTCTGGCTCGTGGTTCCTGGTAGGCCCATAGAACTCCATACACATGACTGATGCCAATGTCTGACATTAGCATATCAGTCTGGATAAGCTCTGGGGAGCCGAAGGGGCTCCACCCCAGAAAAGCCTTGGAAAAACAATCCTGAATCAAACGGGCCAAAACAAATCGAGGCAAAGAGAGAAAAGAGAGTACCCGGTCCAACGACCAGGATGGCTCAGGTGGCGCATGAGCAGGCCGGAAATGGAACAACGCACAAGACAGCTTGTGGAACTGTGCGGAAGTAACATCATTATCGAACGCAAGCTGCAGCGGCTCCGCCAGTGCCGCACAATACAAGGTGACAGTATTCGGCATAAGATGACTGTCCTGGAACATCCACGAAAGGAAAGACAAAACAAATGAAACAGAGACAGAAGTACACCTACGAAAGGACAATATCCACTCAATTTAATGGCCAATATGGGGCTGTACCCAGGTCGAATGCGGGGCTCCGGTATTTCCGAAGTTGTTAAGTGTTGGTAATATTTCAAGTAACATTCAGGTAAGATATATTTCGTACAGACAGCCACTTAGTCTACCATTCTAGTGCCTTCTACCCTGTGATATCACATATTCACGGCACATTGTTTTGATTTGTCAAGAGGCCGGAGTGTTCATTACGTGACTTTGTTGGACATACAGGTATCTGCGCAATGAAGGAACATCCGTGCACCATGTCGGCTCCAAATGTACTCATTGTGTCAGTGATGGCTGACTAGAGGGTGGATGGGCAAGCTGTAACAGGGGGTGGGGGAAATAGCTCTCTCTTGTCCATTATTCCACCCCCCCAGTTAACTAACGAGGCTGGGGGAAACAGCTCTCTCTAGTCCGTTATCCCGTCCTCAGTTAGCTAACTATTCTAGAGGACATCCAGAGTTCCTAAGGCAACCTCTCTCGTTCAGCACCTTGTAACCTAGGTATTTGACTAGGTGTGGGTACTATAAGGCGCCGTAACTTGATCAGCTACCCAAAACTCTAGAGAGAACTCTAGAACACATTTCACTGCCACAAACGTATAAGAGAAACGAAAGGGAAGAGATGAAGAGTGAAGTAATTAGTGAGGGTGTGGGGTGAGAGAGGTAGAGAGGTGGGAGGAGCGAGGAGGGTCATTAGTTGAAAGGGGGAGTTCAGAGAGGGGTGGAGGGAGAGGAGTAGATAGGTAGAAGTAGAAGAGTAGATAGTGGAAGTAGAAGAGCAGATAGTAGAAGAAGAAATGCTGCCACCATCCATTCAAGACCATACATACACGACAAGGAATGGAACTTGTCTGTATCACAATTTCTCAAAGATATTATCAAAAGGTCATTATTAGTATGTTCCATCTGTATCATGTATTCATTAAAATCATGAAACCAGTAACCGCTGAGGTTTTCCTCATCTCAACTCAAAAACTTTAGGGACAAAGTAAAAGACATTTTAAACAATAAATGCATAAATTATATTTTCCATGATAAGTATCATAATTTAAGTAATTATGATTACTTATCAGGGAGAGGGGTGGTGTTGAGGGAGGTAGGGAGAGGGGTGGTGTTGAGGGAGGCAGGGAGAGGGGTGGTGGTAAGGAAGGCGGAGGGCAGAATTGCTGACCAAGGCAATGGTGCCAAACCTCTCACCCCATACTGTATTAAATTTTGTAATCTTAGTTGTAAAATATTTATGCCAAAATATGTTAATTTTCGTATATAACTATACATTATTAATCAATAACATGTTTTATAGTTTCCTATTTGTTAATTAAACAAATATAGTTTTATTTATGAATTATGCACAGCTGGCATCTGCGAGCAGGCGCTGACAGATGTCCGGGTAGCCAGGCCTAGACCCTGTTATAGCAGCTCCCTCGACCCCATTAGTAGCTCCTTCCTCCATCACCTGCTGTTCTCATGTTATGAGGAACGCAGTGAGGGAGGGGATGGAAGATAATGAGGGAGGGGATGGAAGATAATGAGGGAGGGGATGGAAGATAATGAGGGAGGGGATGGAAGATAATGAGGGAGGGGATGGAAGATATTGAGGGAGGGGAGGGAAGATATTGAGGGAGGGGAGGGAAGATAATGAGGGAGGGGATGGAAGACATTGAGGGAGGGGAGGGAAGGAGGTGTTTGGTTTATATGGTTCACTTGTTGAGTAGTCCACTTGTTATACAGTATACAGTATATACTACCTGAATGTTACTTGAAAAATTACCGACATCTTAACTTCGGAAATACCAGAACTCCGGAAATAACGACCAGGGTACAGCCCCATATAGGCCGTTAAATTGAGTGGATACTGTGGTTCCCGAACGCCCCGGGGAAGATAACCCTGTTACTCAAGGGCAGTACTCACAGGGCACTTGGGGAAGTCAGCCACTAAGCGCATGCAGCCCCGGCACTGACGAGGTACTCCTGGCCACCGCACAACACAACACTTGGCAGTGAACGCCACACAAGGCAAACACCGCCTAGGAAACTGAGGCCAGAGAAGCGTCTATCCCGGTTGACACTAGCTTACGAACTGAAGCTAGGCAGCCGGGGCGGTAGGTCCGGGGCTCCCCCTCTCCTTCTTGGGGCGGGGAGGGCTGCGCGGACGATCGGCGCGGCAGTCAAGTGTGATGTTTGCTTGTTTGCTTGGGATTGTAGGGAGTTTGTACCTCTCTGTTCGTTTTTTTGTTTTAGTTTTTTACCATGTGGGGTTTGTTTTGTTATGCCTACCTTTCTGGGTGCCTAACCCTGGTCGATGGCAGATAAGGAAAACCCCAACTACAAGGGGGTTTTCCGGGGCCATTGCTCCCTGAAACCTCTCTGAAGGGGCCAGGTTCTGGCGCTGGTCCCTGGTAGGTCTGAACTCCTTAGCTAATGTCCTGGTCTAATATAACATACATTAGCCCGATAAGCTCCAGGGAGCCTCCAGGGCTCCCCACAGAAAAATGAAATTTCCTATAAGCGTGATCGCTAATAAGCAGGCGGCTCTAATAAACTGAGGCAGGTCAGCCAGCGCGACCGTGAACCATGCGCTCGGTCGACCTGAACGTGTATCAACAAATATTGTTAGTCGACGACACTATCGTAAATCGAGTCTCATTTTCCGATCAAATTTATATCGTAACTCGAAATTATAGTAAGTCGGGGCAATTGTAAGTCGAGGTGCTACTTATACACATCAGCCTGGTATAGCTCCGGGGAGTCGAAGGTGCTCGGTCGACCTGAACGTGCATCAACGAATATCGTTAGTCGACGACACTATCGTAAATCGAGTCTCATTTTCCGATCAAATTTATATCGTAACTCGAAATTATAGTAAGTCGGGGCAATTGTAAGTCGAGATGCTACTTATACACATCAGCCTGGTATAGCTCCAGGGAGTCGAAGGGGCTCTCCACAGAAAACATTTATTATTTGATAAGGTAGAGTAATTTCTTAATGAACTACCACTTGTACCAGATCAGTGCACACACAAACAATTGCATAGGTGCCTAGCTCTCATCCTGTAACTACACGCACACACTTCCCACACATGATCTTTTCCTATCCACTGCTCTCTCACCTTATAATTATACAGTCTCTGCCCCTTTAGGATCTTCTGATCATCTCATCACTGTATCTTGCTCCAAGACACTCCCTCCCTCAACCTCCAAACCTCCCTGCTGCCTTTGGCACTTTAGCTCTGCTGGCTGAACCAATCTTAGGATAAAGAAGTTAAAAACAAATACAGTAAAGAAAGGCCAGTTCTATGAAGCAATGATAGCCAATTTAGAAATGCATTGATTACATGAAATTTACCTATAGAGCTCACTCTTACAGTGATGATACAAAAAAATAAGTACAATACTGTACTAACACTGCCTGAAAATTGTCTTGTCTGCAAGAGATAATCATATATGAACTTAACATTGCTGTAATCAAATACAGCAAACCCTCGTGTTTCACGAGATAGGATAACACAAATTCAAACTTGGACAATTTTAATTTTAATATGACGACTTTAAATGTGCGAGAGTAAGTTAACCGGTACACGAGTTATTGCACGAGCCTAAATACCATGTTCTGGCCTCTTGACTCCTCATTATTACTGTATCTTGTAATTCATACACATTTTCTGGGGGAAGCCCGGTCGGCTCCCTGGAACTATCCAGGCTGATATTGCTAATAGACTTTGGCATCAGTGTGAATGGAGTTGTTTAGGCCTACTGGAGACCACAAGCCAGAACCTGGCCCCCCTCTGAGAGGCACAAGGAGCAATGACCTATAGAAACCCCCTGTGGTTGGAAGCATTCTATGTCTGCCATCGACCAGGTCAGCCACCCAGTAAGGTAAGCATCCCAAAATAAACCCCTATTCTGGTTAAAATATTGCTATTGAGAGCCAAACTAGTGGATAGAACTCCCTAAACAAAAACGAGCAAACGAGCTTGACGTCATCACATCGCCGTGCCGCCATCTGCTCAGCTCCCCCGTCCCTGGGAGGGGGAAGGGGGAGCCTCAGACCCCTCTTGCCGGCTACCCAAGAACCCAGTTCTCAGGCTGATGCGCTAGGCGAAAGTCGTGTGCTCTGGCTCCTGAATTGTTTCTCAGCTCTGTGCCTGTGTGGTGTGGCGGCTGTCTTATAGGGGGTGTACGAGCCAGGAGTAATTCTTCAGTACTTGGGCTACATGCGCCTAGGGTTACCTTGCCTAGATGCCCGGTAAGTACTGCCCTTACTTAGGTAAGGAAGGCTTGGGGCCGCCTTCCACAACTTCCTTGGGTTCTGCCTCTGCTTGGTCGTTTGCTGCTCGGCTTTCAGCCACCTTTGTGTGCTGCAGTGTTCTGGCATCCTTGTTCATCTTAGGGTAAGAGGCAGTTTGCACTGGTAGGGGCATAGGGTACTGCACAGCTAGTTTTCACCTCTCGTAGTGGTCAGCTCTGTTCTGCATGGGGTATGCTGTCTTCTTGCAGAGTTTTGTTTTTGTTTTTGTTTTCCTACCTAGTAGGAGGGGGTCTGCCTTTGGTTGTTGCCCCTGGTGTATAGCATATGCTTCTCTGTTCTGGTGGTACCCCCTGCTTGGCCCCTGTGAGCGTAAACGTTCCGGAGGTTCAGTTACTTAGAAAGTTGTTGGTAGACTTGGGCGCTAGTTAGCAGTACCCTGCCTGGGCTTCCTTGAGGGCCTTTGCGGCTTGCCTCCTGCATGACCCGGATTGCGCCTCTATTATGGATCCGTCTACATTCAGATTTGAATCTTCGTTTCTCTACTGGATTCGGTATGGGCTTCCTGAGTTGTTCTGGCTGGCAGACTGTCCTGTTTTTGCTTTGAAATCTTGCATACCTTCTGTCGTTTTTGCACGCTTGAGTGGCATGAGACATTGACAGTGGTCCTGGTTTTTCTATGGAGCGAGTTTGAGCACCTCAATGAGTGGTTGCTCGCCCCTGCCCTTCCTCGGGATGTGGGCATTGTGCAGCTTCACGTGCAGGTTCCCTCCCTTTCAGCTGCGCTGGTTGCTGAGGACTTGCACGCTCATGGCCTGCTGGCTTCGGCTTTGCCTTTCTTTTCCCTCATGAAGCTGCCTTCAGACTGCCTTGAAGAGGATGTGGAGGCACTTGGGGCCGTTCCTGGGTCTGGCTCCTTGGGCTCGGCGGCGCATGCATCGGCTGCCTTGTTGAAGCTGTTTGCGCCAATCCTGCGGATGCAGTGTCGCTGTTTTATGCCTCCTAGCTCGCATGTTGGCAGGTGGTGCTTGCTTCCTCCCTGGAATCTGCTTGGGCCCTGGAGAAGAATGTCTTCTTAGAATGTCTTCGCCTTTTTGTCCCCTGTTGTTCGCTGATTCTGCGGTAGCAGAGTATATACAGGCGGCTTCTGCTGGCTGTCATCCGAGGTCCGACTTGTTGGTTCTCCATGGGTCCTGGGGAGGGCTTTCCCGGAGAGGTCATGCCAGGGCACGGGGTTCTGCTCGTGGTGGTAGGCCACTTGTGCCAGTTTCGGTGCCGGTGCCGCCTTCGGAACCGTCTTCATCTGGTCAGTGCGGTGTTTGCTCTGTGTGAAGCTCGGGTTCTCTGGCGTCGGCCCTTTTGCAGTTTTTCCTATTGATGGGGCGATGGGGGGAGGCTTGCTCTGTTCGCTCATGCCTGGTCTCACGATTTGTGGGCTTTTCAGGTCGTTTCTCGCAGCCTACGGTAGCGTTTTGTGACTTCTCCTCCTCTAGGGGGTTCGGAGCTGGCAGGGCAGGCCTTTTCTCCTGCACTGTGTCGGGTCGTCTTGGACTGGGTGCACTTCGGGAGTGGTCAAAATGACGATGTCTCTCAGGTGGGTTTGCCGCCTGTTTCCAGTTCCGAAACGGGACTGTGAGGACCTGCAGTTCATTCTGGACTTGTCCAGCTTGAACCCCTGGGTTCATTGCCCCTCCTTTCGGATCACCACTCTGTCCCAGGTCCGGCTTCTGTTGGAGTCGGGCGCTTGGATGGTGTCCCTGGACCTCCAGGACACATATTGGCACATCCTGATACATCTGGGATTAAGGGACTGGCTCGGTTTTGTTGTGGGGCGTATTGATTACCGCTTTCATTGTCTACCGTTCAGGTTGAACCTGGCACCTCGCGTTTTTACATGCCTTACCTCGGTCGTGGTGACCCACCTGCGTCTTTTAGGTGTTCGGGTGTTGGCTTACCTCGACGACTGGCTGGTCTGGGCTCCCAGCTGGTCCACTTGTCTGCTCGCCAGGAATTTGGTTCTTTCCCAGCTCGCCGGGTTTGGGTTCTTAGTGAACTGGAGGAAGTCCCATTTGGTCCCCTCCCAGGTTCGGACTTGCCTGGGTCTTGTTTGGGACTCTGGGACCGCTTCCTTGTCTCTTCCTCCGGAGTCTCTCCTTCAGCTGCAGTCCTGCCTTTACCTGTTTCTAGGGGGCTCCTGAGTCACGACGCGGTTGCTCGAGGGTTTGTGTGGGAGCCTGAACTTTGCCGTGATGGTCTACCTGCCGGGTCGGGTTTGGCTTTGTCGGCTGTTCTGGTTTCTTCAGAGCCATCCCTTTAGCCTCTTTCACGATCACTGGATTCGGCCTCCTGGGACCTTGCGTCGGTGGATGCGTTACCAGCTTCCTCTTTCGGAGTTCAGTGCCTTGGCGCCTACCCGAGCCCTCACTCGATGTGTTCACGGACGCGTCATCTCTGGGCTGGGGCTTTGTGACCAGTGTTCACCAGGCCAGTTAGGGGCAGTTGGGTCCGTCCTTCCATAGTGCCCACAGCACGGTGCGGGAGTTCGCAGTGATGTGGTATTCTCTTCGGACGGTTCGGGTCGCCCACGGATTGAGGATCCGGCTCCATTCGGACTGCTCCCCAGTGGTTCACTGTCTAAACCGCAGGGGTTCAATGTGGTCCATGGCTCCTTGGGGCAGGTCGCTTCAGGTAACTCGTCTGCTGAGTTCTCGGGGTTTGGCTCTGGCGGTTCATGTTCGGTAGGAGTCCAATGTTCTGGCAGAAGGCCTGCCTCAGTTCTTCCTGTCCACGGAATGGACGGTCGATGCCAACTCCTTCAGTTGGCTCTGCCGGACATTCGGGCACCCGGATGTGGACCTCATCGCGTCGGCGTGGTCGAGGCATCTTCCGGTATTGTAGTGCCCTTCCCCAACTGCGACGCCATCAGGGTCGATGCGTTTCAGCACGATTGGTCAAGGTGGGGGTTCCTGTACCTCTTCCTCCCAGTTTAGCTGTTGCTCCAGGTCCTGGCTCGCTTGAAAACTTACCAGGGGAGATTAGAACTCCTGGCCCCACAGTGGCCGGCCCAGCCTTGGTTTCAGGCGCTGCTTGCTCGATGTCCAAACTTGGAGGTTTTCCTGCGGTTCTGCCTCTTTCAGGAGATCGGTCTGGTCCATCACATGACTGGTTCAATCTCCTCCTCGAGTCTTTGCGTTTGGTCTTTTTGACTCGAGTTTATCACCATTTATATGGTGATCAAGTGGCCTCCATGATGGTGTCCCACCTGCGGGCTTCGTCTCAGCAGCAGTATGAAGTTTCCTGGTGGTCCTTTTGTTTCTTTCCCTCGCTTAGTAGGTATTCTTCGCTCTTGGTTAGGATTGTCTTGTCTTTTCTCTCGTGGTTGTTTCAGGACCATCATTTTATGCATAATTAACACTTTTCTGGATTTTTGACTTGGAATTACGGGCGTTTTGCTTAACCGCTTGTCGGATCACGACGTAAATTTACGGACTGTGTTATATTGGGTATTTACTACTCGATCGACTTGGGGTTTGTATGAATATGTTTGCCATTAAATTTTTGTTTTCTCTAATAGGCACTGTGCCTATTTGAGAAAACGGCAATGTATTGTAACTTAGAGGAGAGACTATTGAATTGATGACACAACGAGGGTAATCGCGCACTCCACACACTCTTGTGTTGGCCGCGATCATGATTCTACATTTATATGCATATGTCTGTGTAGAGAATTTTATTCCGAACACTATACAAACAAAAAAAACGGAGTGAATCAAGTATAAACTTGAAAAAACATGAGCAAAGTAAAAACTTTTTACGCTCACGGGTACAAACACGCGTAAGATTCGCGTAAGATTTTATTCGCCGCAAATTTATTTGACGCTCTGTTGGCCAATTCTACCCATGTTCTTATAGAACTTTCTATTGCGAACACATTGCTATAAAAATGAAATACGTAGCTCGAGAAATAATGTAATGACAGTGAAATAAGTATAAACTTTCAAAGCGCTGCATCACAACAGTGTCGTCGCTGCTGAAATCACGGCTAACGCTTCGCCCAGTTCCCACACTCGTGCGGAACATAATTAGACATTGATAGGCATATGTCTGGGTGGGGAATTTTATTGCGAGTTCAGTGATATCAAAATATGCGCTGTAGGATGACTGTGAGGCTGGCAACAAACGAAAGAGTATGAACATTTACTTCCTGTTTGGGTGTCACGGCGAGTCATCTTCGTGTTTATTTACTTCGTGGTGGGATACCAAATGCTTGGGTGACATTTTATGCATATGATCTTGTAGAGAATTTTATTGCCAACGCATTGATACCAAAATGAAAAACGTAGCTCGAGAATTGATGTTAGGAGCGTGAAAAGATTATAAACTTTTTTGTGTTTACGCTTGAGCGCCCAGAACGCCGCGCGCACAACCCGCTTTTTTTTTCAGCGAGTGCCGCGCACTAAAGTGTTTTATTAACACTGTCTCCTTGTATCGTGTGGTGCTGGTGGAGCTGCTACAGCTTGCTTTTGAAATTGATGTTACTTCTGCTCCATTTTGCAAGCTCTCTCGTGTGTTGTTTCACCTCCGGCCTTCTCATGCGCCGCTTGAGCCATCCTGGTCCTTGGATCGGGTGCCTTCTTTTCTCTCTTCTCCTCGGGTTGTTGTGGCCCCTTCGGTTCTGGATTGTTTTTCCAAGGCTCTTTTCCTTATTGGTATTGGCCTCCGGGCATCGGGTCGAGAAGCTTCGTGCTCTTCTCTGGCGCAGGGGTTTCTGTTCTTTTGGTCCTCGTGATAGGTTTGTACGCTTGCAGGCGTCTCCTTATTTTCTGGCGAAAAATGTGACTGCTGCTTTCTGGAGGAGTCCTTGGGATGTTGATGCTTGGTTGGTCAGGCCGGGGTGCATTATGTGTTGTGTCCGGTTGTGGCTCTTCGCCATTATTTGTGAGCCACGGCTTCCGTGTCCGGGGACGCGCTTTGGGTTGATCTGGTTTCCCTTCATCCCTGTTCCAGGGTGCGGGTCCCTCAGGTCATCATCAGGCTTATTCAGTCCAGCCAGCTTGCAGTCTATCCCTGTGCCCAAGACGTTCGTAAGTTTGCTGCTCTTGCTGCTGTCTTTGGGCAACATGTCTTGGGCTGACATTCGGGCACGAGGTTTTTGGCGCTCGAACATGGTCCTGGCTGCACATTCCTTAGTTAATGTTCCTTGGCCTTATAGGGCCTGTGTCGCTTTGGGTTGGCGGTTGCAGCCATTTGTCTCAACTTCGCTTTGAGGAGTGAGCAACGACTGCCTCCGGGGTAAGTCCCTCTTGTTTTTGTCTTCTGGTAAGTAGCTCCTGGGAGCTTAGAGTGCTCCCCCAGGAAACCAGTGTTGAATGTAATGAAGAGCCATTTCCTGGGTGAGACCCGGAGGTTCCCCGGCAACCCTCTCATTCTCCGGTCGGAGTTTTTTCACTTGTTTTTGACATCCAGCCTCAGGACTGGGGTCTTGGGTAGCCGGTGCGAGGGGTCTGGGGCTCCCCCTTCCTCCCTTCCAGGGAGGGAGGGGGGGGGGAGCAACTCAGATGGCGGAGCAGCGACATGACGATGTCATGCTCATTTGCTCTTTTTTGTTTGGGGAGTTCTGTCCACTATTTCACCTCTCAGTAGCAATTCCGTAACCAAAATAGGGGTATGTTTTGGGATGCTTACCTTTATGGGTGCCTAACTCGGTCGATGGTAGACACAGAATGCTTCCAACTACATGGGGGGTTTCTATAGGCCATTGCTCATCGTGCCTCTCTGTAGGGGCCAGGTTCTGGCTCATGGTCCCCGGTAGGCCTAAGGAACTCCATTCACACTGACTGATGCCAAAGTCTAATATTAGCAATATCAGCCTGGATAGCTCCGGGGAGCCTCTGGGTCTCACTCAGAAAATGGCGTTTCATTACATTTAACGCTGGTTTTTTATTTCAGTACTCCATTTATCTATTCATTTTATTTATTTATATTCAAGAAGGTACATTGGGTTAATGAGAATACATAACATTGATGTTTTCACATTCTTGTAAAGCCACTAACACGCATAGCGTTTCGGGCAGATCCTTAACCTAAGAGATAATTTTAGGTAGGTAATTTCTAGCAAAATTCAGAAATGTTAACAGATGCATTGAAAGAAAATATGACGAAGATAAGTAGGTGCATTACAGTAAATTTTGAGGATTATCAACAGGTACATTGTAGCCTAATTTGAGGATTATTTCTAGGTATTCTGTTGTACAATATGCATTCAATATAACAACCATGATATAAGATGATAACAGTGATTACAAAGGTGAAGTTGAGTGGCCTAGGCACATATATTGCGGGAATGAGTAGCAGAAGTTACAGTGCAAATATAACCGTTAAACTGCACAAAACTGCATATGCAGTTTTGAGTAACTGACGCAAAAGTGTGCAACACTCCATATGCAGTTTTGGAGTACTACGCAAGATTTAAACGACCCGCGGATACACGAGGTTCACATCACCTTCGTCAGGGCTCTTGTAAACAGACGCCATTTTTTTTTAAATCGAGTGACATTCCCGAGTGTGAGAGACTCAGTATTGAGTGAGCCACCAAGGCTGGCGCACGTAGCATGAGCTCACAGCACTGCTGTTCAGCATATGACCACAGCATCGCCTAAAAAGGCCAAAAAAAACAACGATGAATGTAATGAAACCCCATTTTCTAGGTGAGACCCCGGAGGCTCCCCGGAGCTCACTAGGCTGATATGCTAATGTCAGACTTTGGCATCAGTCATGTGTATGGAGTTCTGTGGGCCTACTGGGGACCGTGAGCCAGAACCTGGCTCCCTCAGAGAGGCATGGGAAGCAATGGCCTATAGAAACCCCCGTGTGGTTGAAAGCATTCTATGTCTGCCATCGACCGAGTCAGGCACCCAGAAAGGTAAGCATCCCAAAACAAACCCTTATTCTGGTAAAATTATTCCTACCAAAAGCCGAACAAGTGGATAGAACTCCACTAAAAGAAACGAGCATAGTGTCACACGTTGTCGCGCCGCTGTCTGCGCAGCTCCCCCACCTCTGGGAGGGGGAAGCCAGCTATCCACCGATCAGTTCTGAGGCTGGATGTCAAAACACACGAAAAAAACGCCGACTGGGGGGGGGGGAGGGATGCCAGGGAGCCTCTGGTTCTCACCCAGAAAATGGCGTTTCATTACATTAAACGCTGGTTTTCTGGGGGAATCCCTTCAGCTCCCTGGAGCTAACTACCCACAGAGAAAAACTTAGGGACGTACCCTGGAGGTGGTCGTCGCTCACTCCACAACGCAATGTCAAGATAACTGGCTGCAACTGCTGATCCAAAATGACACAGGCCCGACGAGGCCCCAGGACGTGCCCAAGGTAACATGCAGCCAGGACCCTGTTCGACCGCCAAAAGCCCCGAGCCCGAATGGCAGCCCAGGACATGGTGCTGGGAGACTCGCGAACAGGGAAGAAGGGAAACCGGATCAACCCAATGCGCATCCCCAGACACAGAAGCTGTGGTGTGCAAAAACAGCGAAGAGCCGCCACCGGACATAAAACACGATGCACCCCCGGCCCAACCAACCAAGCATCAACAACCCAGGGACCCTTCCGGAAAGCAGCAGTCTCATTCTTTGCTAGAAAAGAAGAAAACGGCTGCAAATGAACAAAACCAACACGAAGAACGAAAGAGCAGAAAACCCCTGTGCCGAAGGAGAGCATGAAGCTCCCCAACCCGACCCCCCAGAGGCCAATGCCAACAGAAAAGAAGCCTTGGAGAACAATCCTGAACCGAAGGGGCCACAACAAACCGAGGAGAAGAAAGAAAAGAGCACACTGTCTAATGACCAGGATGGCTCAGGCGGCGCAAAAGCAGGCCAGAGGTGAAACAATGCACGAGACAAGCTTGCGAAACGGCGCAGAAGTAACATCAATACCGAAAGCACGCTAATGCGGCTCCACCAGCATCGCACGATACGAGGTGACAGTATGGGGCAAGATGACAGCCCCAAACCTCCACAAGAGAAGGACAACAGACACAGCTACCGATGAAGGGGACAGAAGGAAAAGGAAGGACTGCCAGAAACCCCACACTGCCACTAAGAAGAAGCACGTAGGTGGGACACCATCAACGAAGCCACCCGACCACGAACAAAAGGTGAAAGACTTGAGGCAGAACCAAACCGGCCCCGCCATGTCCAATCGAGCCTAGGAAGAGGCGGAGCCGCAGGAAGATCTCGGGTGCGACCAAGGAGCCAGCAGAGCCAGAAACCCAAACAGGCAAAGGAGGAGATAGAATGTCTACCATACAGAAAAGCATCCCAACGCTCGCACGTCCGCCATACAGAAAAACATCCCAACGCCCGCACGCCCGCCAGGAGATCGGAGACGACAGTCCCGACGCACAAGTCTAGAGAAGGGAAACCAAGAGACTGTGAAAACGCCAACAGGCCGGGTAAGCCAGGAAACCAGGAACCCAAACCTGGCAACAGGAGAGCCAAACAGCACAAACAAAAAACACAATGAAGTGTAGGATAAAAGGAGAAAACGGAAAAACACAAGAAAAAGACCAGAAGAAAAGCCCCAGCACCAATGGCCAGGGACAAGAGTTTTAGAACGAGATGAGGAACGAAGAAGGCAAGTAGCAAAACGGGAATGAAAGGAACACGACCAACAACACACAGAGCTGCTGGTCATGTCCCAACAAGCCATGCCAACACAGTTGTGTGACATGTCCCAACACAAGATAAAAAGGAAAAAAGGTGCAAACGTACACCACCAGACCAGTATCTGAACCAAGGAGTACGAGCTACGAGGATATGATCACCACATTTAAGATTCCCAAAGGAAGGTATAAGGTAGAGATAGACCGACTACAGGACCCCAGGGGTACACGCACCAGGGAACACCGGTGGAAGAAGAGCCCAAATGAGCCAAAGAGACATGGGAAAGAAGTATTGCAGTGTCAGAGTAGTAGACAAGCGGAAAGCACGAGGAAGCGATGTGGTGGAGGATGACACCACACACAGCATCAAGCGCAGATAAGAAAGAGCCCAGCAGGCCCAGGAACCTGCACGAGATTGAATGACAGGTGAAAAGCGGGACCAAAAAGCCAGAGCTCAACAGCCGCAAACACAACTAGGTAAGGACAACTAGGCAAGTACCGTACAGAGAATCCAATGTATATGGAAGGGCTAAGCCAGGCACTGCAAGACGTGCAAGGAATGAGTGACCCAGATAAGACTACAAAAAAACAGGGCCATGACCCCCATGCAACCATTTACCCAGATGAACAAGGCCCCAGGAAGCACGAAAGGGCCAAACAAAAATCCATAACCAATCCCTAACATGCATCTACAGCATGAAAACTGCAGCAAAATGTCACCTCAAAACATCCAGACAGGAACACTTACCCCATAACATATACCCCCCACCATTGTACCTCGTAACCTGGTGGAGGTAGGTCCCCTATCTGGACTCGAGCATGGGCTGGACATGCATAAGAGTGGGACTGGATGGGTATAAATAGAAGCTGCCACGTATGGCCCACTAGGCCTGCCGCAGTCACCTGTGTTCTGATGTTTTTATATACATATCCAAAAACCACGAACCAGCGCCTTGCCAAAAGAGATGCCAAACCGCATAAACTCACCTGCAGAACGTAGGCAGGAACGTGTCATGACACAACGTAGCCGAGAAGATTCCGGGAGCACCGCCAGTGGAAGAAGGCAGAGCCACATATGCAGAAGAGTAGGCTAGAGGTGAAGAAGGAGCCCCACACCCATACGCAGGGATAACCCAGCGTCCTTCCCCATAGCAGCAAACCACAACGCCCCCAGAAGCTACGGGGCATGGACTGGAGAATTGAGAAGAGCGAGAAGCAAAGCACCCGATAGAAAAAGGGACGCAAAACCCCAGCACACGTGCACACCGCCTGTATCAATATAAACAACAACGGCACATGCGCAGCAGGGATGCCAGATGTGGGTTGCTAGAAGTCGCGAGCTGAAGAAGAAACCATGAATGTGACTAGAAAATAAACAAAGTGTTGTTAATGACCGAATCCCATATGATAGTACACAGGGCAGCCGCCAACCGTAGTCGAAAAGATCTGAAAGGAGCAAAAAGAAACATAGCACAGCTTCCCAGTTGGGCACAAGGAGCCCAATCGGGCTACAAGGAGCCCAATCTGTCAACCCTGTACAGCGCAGGACAGTACACGAAGAGAAGAGATAAACATGAAAGAACGAAACAGGACCGAAAAACGAGAAGTTTGCAGAAGGACCAGCAAGCTCCAGAAAGGACTGGAAGATGACAGACTTTCCAAGAATACGGGAAGAAGCAAAACATTTCCGATCCTTCTCGAACATAAAGAAGCAAAAAGAAGCAAGCGGGAAGCACGAAGGTACTGAAGACAAAGTCGCACCCAAAATCAAAACTCGTGCAGATCCCTGAGAAGAGGGGAACATGACCGTGAAGGCCCGACCCAAGAAGAAGGGTGGAGAAACGTTCCCACTGACAGGACAGACCCGACGGATCCAAGGGACAAAGAACTGATCCTGAGGAGGGGCCGACTACCAAAAACACATACGGAGAGGAGGGGGGGGGGGACAGGAGAGAAAAAAAAACACTCCGCGTAACCGCAAACCCCACCCAGAGGGTAGAAAAGCCCTGGCGTGGTCCAAACGTCAGCCCCTCACCAGCCCCGGGCAGAAACCCACGAAGCAGGTCCCGGGGGGCCGAGCCATTCCCCCAAAGCCCCAGCCTTACAAGAAAAGCCTGGGCAATCGGACAAGCACTAAAGAAGGGAGCCCACTGCCAGACTCATACAACACAGCTGGAGAAATAGGCTCGGATGCCTCCGTCGATACCCTGTAAGGGGGAAAGTCCCCGAGACCGCCTGAGTCTCAAGACCCGCGAAGCCCCGCCCTGACCCCAAACCCACAAACGGTAAGGATCCGGATGCAGGGAGGAAGGGGGGAGGGACCATAACGGGAAAGACAAGGGGGCGCGAAAGGAACAAAACCGAAGCGTCCAACACCCCCAAGCCCTGTCACACCAACCAAAACGGGGCGGCCCTGGGGCTCCCAGGGAGCAAATGACTTTGTGCGTTGCACCACCGAAACACAACTTGCAACGCTAGTGCTACCTGCACCCGCATAGTCAGCAGATGACTGGGTAATTGAGCCACAAACAAGCAACAAAACTCGTAGAAATAAACTGCAGCATTGCTCCAGGCCGAAGGTGCCACCGACCCCACAGGCAGCAGACGGAGGCAAAACAGTGAAAGTCACCCTGAGACAAGGGGACAGAGCAACCCTTGAACTTGCACAAAGCGAGGGGGAACTTCTGAGCCACATCCATCGAACACACGCACCCCCCACGGGGTTTCCCAGCGTCCTGAGCATTTACCGACAGAGACTCATGCCCAGGTAATCCCAGGCAGAGTACTGCTAACCGGTGCCCACAAACACCAAACAACTTTCGAAGAACTGAGCCCCCGGGATGTATACACTCACGGGGACCTAGCACAGGGGAATCACCGGAAGAAGGAAGAGTACTCAATACACAGGGGGCATGAACCAAGGCAGACCCCCCCCCCACCAAGCAGACACACAAAAAGAAAAAGAGAAGAGGTACACTGTCCCGCAAGAGGACAGTGTACCATGGCGGAACAGAGCCGGCCGCCATGATTGGTAAAAACAAGCTGCGCAGTATCCTGCGCCATTACCAGTGAAAACTGCCCCCTTCTCCAAGGCGAACAAGGGAGACAGAACACCCTAGCACACAAAGGGTGGCCAAAAACCAAGCAGTAAACAGCCTAGCAGGGGCAGAACCCAAGGAACTTGTGGAAGGTAACCCCAAGCCACAAGGGCAGTACTTACAGGGCACCTAGGGAAGGTAACCCTAGACGCATGCAGCCCAAGTACCGGAGAATCACTCTCGGCTCACGCACCACCTAGAAGACAGTCACCACACACTAGGTACAGTGCTGAAACAACCACCGGAGCCAGAGCACACAACCTCAGCCTCTGGCATCAGCCTTAGAACTGACGGGTGGATAGCCGGCGGTAGGGGTCTGGGGCTCCCCCTTCCCCCTACAAGGAAGGGGGGAGCTGCGCAGACAGCGGCGCGGCGACGTGTGACATCATGATCGTTTGATAGTTTCTTTTAGGGGAGTTCTATCCACTTGTTCAGTTTTGGTAGCAATAATTTTACCAGAATAGGGGTTTGTTTTGGAATGCTTACCTTTCTGGGTGCCTGACTCGGTCGATGGCAGACATAGAATGCTTTCAACCACACGGGGGTTTCTATAGGACATTGCTCCCCATGCCTCTCTGAGGGGGCCAGGTTCTAGCTTGTGGTCCCTACTGTGGTGTTGTGTGTTACTGAGGAAGTCTTGGTTGTAAGGTTGATATAAAGTCATTGCTTGGTCACTGACTTTAATACTTATAAACGATTACATGACTAGTAGCTTCCAAGCTGGTAGCATCCTGTACGCTCTTGTTTTCCTCCTTTGGCGTCTGAGCCGCCGCACATAGAAAACGGATGGTACCATTTTCTGTGAACATGACATCCCTCCTTTTCTTTAAAAAGAATGAATACAGGATGTCTACCATGCTTATAGCACAAAGCAAAGTTATTGACACAAAGTAAGTTATTAACATATCAAGAGATATTGCATACCTTTAACATTAATTAAGCACACAAAGAATTTAAACAACTTAATCTTTACCACAAAGGATTTCAATGTTAAAAATACATATGCAATGTTAAACAAACATGAAAGAAACTGTAATACAAAGTTACAAAATATTGAATGAGAGATCTGCATTATTCAAACAATATTAAATTTAGTTTAGCATAATAAGTAAATACTTTGCATTACATACGAACACAATTAATCATCAAATCGTGTAGGGCGTTTAACATGACGTTTAGGACGAGAGTCCCCAAATACAATAATATCCCTTGATGAATTGTTTGTCGGGTTATAACTCATTTTTTCTTTTTCGTTTGTACGACTTTGCACTTCATCATTTTCTACACTAGTTGGAATCACTTTGAAATAGGCCATATTACGTGTTATACTATGATCTCTATTACTCACTGTTACCATAGTTCCTTTTACACTAATCACTTTATATGGTTTTGTATCATACGGCATATCTAGCTTTCCCTCTTTTTTCTTTTTAACTAGAACAGTGTCTACAACCTTCATGAATTGTTCCTTCGCACGTTGATCATGAGCAATTTTCGTTTTGCCCTTGGCTAGTGCATCCTTCTGAGTGAGACGTTTATCCGTTACCTCGGCTGGCATAACAGGTAGTGCAATCCTCATAGGACGTCCAAATAAAAGTTCGCCAGGCGACTTGCCCAGTGTTCCATATGGTGTTGCACGGTAGTTCCTGAGAAAAGCATACAAAGCTTGTTTCCAGGATCGTCCTTCGACATGAGCACAGCGTACCGCTTTCATGAGAGGTTGCATGAATCTCTCAACTTCTCCATTTGCTCTAGGATGTAGTGGCATCACACGGCGGTGTTTGAATCCAATATGCTCAGCAAAGTTGACGAAGTCTTGTCCATTGAATGGCGGTCCATTGTCCGTCGTGACAACTTCAGGAATGCCAAAGTTTGAAAAGATCTTGTCGAGTTTCGGGATGACAGCCTTTGCAGATGTGGAAGTGATGATTTCTACTTCTGGATAATGTAAGTGATCATCAATGACTACCATCAAGTAATCTCCAGTGGGTAGCGGTCCGCAGAAGTCCATCGATACTTCTGTCCATGGTCGCCAAGGGAGCCGGTCGACCGAGCAGACAGCATGCTGGACTTGTGATCCTGTGGTCCTGGGTTCGATTCCAGGCGCCGGCGAGAAACAACGGGCAGAGTTTCTTTCACCCTATGCCCCTGTTACCTAGCAGTAAAATAGGTACCTGGGTGTTAGTCAGCTGTCACGGGCTGCTTCCTGGGGGTGGAGGCCTGGTCAAGGACCGGGCCGCGGGGAAACTAAAAAGCCCCGAAATCATCTCAAGATAACCTCAAGAAGATACCATCCATCTACCCAGTCCCCTACACCATCCATCCATCTAGTCCCCTCACCATCCATCTACCCAGTCCCCTACACCATCCATCCACCCAGTCTCCTACACCATCCATCCATCCAGTCCCCTATACCATCCATCTACCCAGTCCCCTACATCATCCATCCATCCATCCAGTCCCCTACACCATCCATCCATCCAGTCTCCTATACCATCCATCTACCCAGTCCCCTACACCATCCATCCATCCAGTCCCCTATACCATCCATCTACCCAGTCCCCTACACCATCCATCCATCCAGTCCCCTATACCATCCATCTACCCAGTCCCCTACACCATCTAGTCCCCTCACTATCCATCTCGTTGTTAACTAATGGGCAACATGGTTTCAGGACAGGGAACTTTTGCCACTCACAATTGCTAGACCACTATGTCATTGCCTTAAATGGCATGGAAGACAAGCAAAATGCTGATGTAATTTACACAGATTTTGCAAACTTTCTCAACAAATGTGATCATGGTGTTATTGTGCACAAAATGTTAACAAAAAAGAGCTGGCAATCTGGCAGTCAAAACTGACCTTGCCAAGCTCAGGTACTGTATAGTAATTTTAGTGTTGTGTCAAGTAAGGTTTTGTAAATTTTCAAGAATTATTGACTTGAAGATAGTGTACTTTATCTCTTAACCCCTAAGCTGCTCTGGGCTATTTGGCTTTCAACACCCACAGGTACAGCAAAACATAACAAAATATTTTGTCTTATAAAAGTGTTTATTTGTGTTCCCTGATCATGGGAAAAAATAAAACAATCGTAAGTGGCATATTTTGGCCACAATAGGGCGTGGAAGTCTGGGAAAAAAAAACCAGCGTTGAATGTAATGAAAACGTCATTTTCTGGGCGAGTCCCGGAGGCTTCCCAGAGCTATCCAGGCTGAATGGATATGTATATATTTCTGGCATCAGTCAATGCATGGAGTTCTTGCCTACTGGGGACCACAAGCCAGAACCTGGCCCCCTCTTTATCTTATCTAGAGGTTATCTTGAGTTATCTTCTCAAGAAGAAGATAACTCAAGATAACCTCTAGAGAGGCACGAGGAGCAGTGGCCTATAGAGACCCCCTGTGATTTGGAGCATTCTATGTCTGCCATCGACCGGGACAGGCACCCAGAAAGGGAGGCGCCCCAAAACAAACCCCTATTCTGGTAAAATTATTGCAACTGAAGGCCGAACAGGTGGACAGAACTCCCCAAATGAAAATTAGCAAACTAGCATGACGTCATCATGTCGCAGCACCGCTGTCGGCGCACCCCCCCCCCCTTACCAGAAGGGGGGAGCCCCAGACCCATCCACCGGTGACCCAACCCACAGTTCTTAGGCTGGATGTCAAAATGCGCGAAAAACACCGCCGACCAGAGGGATGGAGGGATGCCAGGGAACCTCTGGAACTCACCCAGAAAATGGCGTTTCATTACATTCAACGCTGATTTTCTGGGGGGAGCTCCATTGGCTCCCTGGAGCTAACTACCCAAAGATAAGGAAAAAACAGGGTCTTAACCGGGAGGCTATGCGTCCTCACTTCTCAACACGAAGTGGAGACAACTGGCTGCAAACGCTGATCCAGGGCAATGCCGGCCCTACCTGGCCCCGGAACATTCACCAGGTAGTGAGCAGCCAGGACCCTGCTTGACCTCCAAAAACCCCGCACCTGAATGTCAACCCAGGACGTGTTGCCAAAGACGGCAGCCAAAGCAGCAAACTTACGCACGTCGTGGGCACGGGAATAAACCGCAGGCTGGCTACACTTAATAACCCTGCAAGCCCCCGGAGGCCAAACTCAATGATCGCGAGAGAGGCGGAAGGGCCGTCCCTGAAGAAACCAGAACAGCCGACGAAGTCACACCTGACCCGGCGAGTAGACCATCATGGCAAAGTTCAGGCTCCGGGACAAACTCTCAAGCAACCACCCAGTGACCCGGGAGACCCTCAGGAACAAACGAAGACGAGAACGCAGACGGAGCAGAGCCACCAGAGGAAGAGACAAGGAAGCGATATGAGCGTCCAAAACCAGACACCGAACATGAGAGGGAACCAGATGGGACTTCCTCCAGTTCACCAGGAACCTGAACCCGGTGAGCTGGGAAAGAACCAAATCCCTGGCGAGCAGACATGTGAACTGGCTGGGAGCCCAAACCAGCCAGTCGTCGAGGTAGGCCAGAACCCGAACACCTAACAAACGAATACGGGCCACCACGACCCGAGTAGGGCATGTGAAACCGCGAGGTGCCAGATTCAACCCAAAGGGAAGACAACAAAAGTGGTAACCTTGATGCCCACAGCAAAACCGAGTCAGTCCCTGAACCTTGGATGATCCGTGACGTGCCAATATGCATCCTTGACGTCCAGGGACACCATCCAAGCGCCCGGCTCCAACAGAAGACGAACCTGGGACAGAGTAGTCATCCTGAAGGAGAGGCAATAAACCCACGGAATCAGACGGGACAAGTCTAGAATGAACCAGAGGTCCGTGCAGTGCCGTTTTTGGACTGGAAACAGGCGGGAAACCCACCTGAGGGACGTGGTCGTTTCGACCACGCCCAAGCGAACCCACTCCAAGATGACCTGACAGAGCGCCAGAGAAGAGGCCTGCCCCGTCAGCCCCAAACCCCCAGAAGAAGGAGGGGGCCACCCAACACCACCACAGGCCACACGAAAAGACCCGAAAAAAACACAAATCATAGGACCAGGCGTGAGCAAACGGGGCGAGCCTCACTCCATCGCCCCATCAATGGGAAAAACCGCAAAAGTGCCGACGCACCTTACGAGAACCTGAGTGGCGGACAGGGCAATCCCAGCGCCGACCAGAAAAAGACGGATCCGAAGGCTGCGCCTGCCCCGAATCTAGCACCACTAGCCTACCACAATGAATGAAAAAAAGCAATGAGAAGTGGCTGCCATACACCAGCCAGCCACTCGCCACCACTCCCTCCCTCAAAAACTCCTCACTCACCAACATCCTCCTTCCACCATACTGTTTTTGCTTTTATTCAATATATACAGATGTTATAGATAAGTATCTACATGCTTTGTTCACCATAACTTCATCTAAGCTGGCATAGTGCACAAAGAGCATAGTGGCCACCCTTACACAGCATGACAAGTCAGGAAGATGACTTCACCTCCAACAAAATGGCTTCACCCAACACTCCTTTTGCTGGTATTACACTATATGCCTCCCTCACTGGTTCAAGGCCAGATGCACTAACATTCCTCCTTCAAGTATACTCTGTGGTGTTATTACACTATATACACACATAATATATAAGTATATACAGTGCTTCCTCAGTCTAACGAACCCCGCTCTATCGAATTCCCGGAAGAGCCGAACAAATTGAATTCGGTACCAAATGTTCAGTGGAACATACAAATGTTCGATTAAGCGAGGAATGTTCGTCCAAGCAGTCACCGAGGCCGAGCGTCGGAGCTGGCTGTCATCTACTATGATTCGCCAGAGTGTAAACAGTTATGTAGTGTTTTATTATCCTTACCCATTGTTTCTAGGGAGAAATGGTGATAAAAATGGTGATAAAATGGTGTCAGGGGGGCATTGGTAAGAGAGTTGTTGCCAGGAGGCAAGTGGTGTCAGTAGTTATGGTTTTTTGTTAGGGGGCAGGTGGTGTAAGTTAGGTATTCTCGTGGGAGGCAGGTTGTCAGCCAGGCAGCTGACAACCAGCTGAAATGGTGATAAAATGGTGTCAGGGGGGGCATTGGTGAGAGAGTTGTTGTCAGGAGGCAAGTGGTGTCAGAAGAGACAACACGTGACTGGCGCCTCCATGCTCCCCCACCCCCCACCCTCCTTCCTGCACCTGACCACAGAGACCACCTACTACCTCACTCTCCTCTCGTCGTCAGATGCCAAGAGTCAATTTAATGACAATTATCGCATTATCTATACTGAAAATAGCCTTTTTATTAGAAAAATGTTATATTGGAGCAATAATAATGGTGAAAATTGTGATATATACAGTACATATTTTAAACAGTTTGAACACATTTCCTTTTCACAGAATTTTTAATACAATTGGGGTGTAGATAACAGCTGGCATTGTGTGGCCGGCCGGTCGCTCCCTGAGCGATTGGGGGGTGGGGGTGGAAGGGGGGGTTTGTTTCCTGGATCCCTCCCTCCCTCCTCTAACAGCCTACGTACTGTACTAATATCTATTTAGAATAAATTTTGAGTAGGCCAATAAAACAAGCACAGGTCGTGTGAACGTTAGGCCTTGGTGAGGTGGCTGGCATCATTTGTGGTGGTGTCAGGGGAGGCAGGAGGGGTCAGGGGAGGCAAGTGGTGTCAGGGGAGGCAGGCAGTGTCAGGCGGTGTCAGGGGAGGCAGGCGGTGTCAGGGGAGGCAGGCGGTGTCAGGGGAGGCAGGCGGTGTCAGGGGAGGCAGGCGGTGTCAGGGGAGGCAGGCGGTGTCAGGGGAGGCAGGCGGTGTCAGGGGAGGCAGGTGGAGTCAGGGGAGGCAGGTGAGGTCAGGGGAGGCCGGCGGTGTCAGGGGAGGCAGGTGGGGTCAGGGGAGGCAGGTGGTGGAAAGAGGCAGGTGGGGTCAGTGGTGGAAGGTGTTGTCAGGGGAGGCAGGTGGTGGAAGGAGGCAGGTGGGGTCAGGGGAGGCAGGTGGTGGTAAGAGGCAGGTGGGGTCAGGGGAGGCAGGTGGTGGAAAGAGGCAGGTGAGGTCAGTGGTGGAAGGTGTTGTCAGGGGAGGCAGGTGGTGGAAGGAGGCAGGTGGGGTCAGTGGTGGAAGGTGTTGTCAGGGGAGGCAGGTGGTGGAAGGAGGCAGGTGGGGTCAGTGGTGGAAGGTGTTGTCAGGGGAGGCAGGTGGTGGAAGGAGGCAGGTGGGGTCAGGGGAGGCAGGTGGGGTCAGTGGTGGAAGGTGGTGTCAGGGGAGGCAGGTGATGTCAGGGGAGGCAGGTGGGGTCAGTGGTGGAAGGTGGTGTCAGGGGAGGTGGAAGTGGAGAGAGAAGGTTGCTGACCACGCATGGCTGCCAAACCTCTCATTCATTCTCTATTATAAATCTCAATCTTAGCTGTAAAATATTTATGCCAAAATATGTTAATTTTCGTTTATTAATATACATTATTAATCATTAACATGTTTTATTGTTTCCTGTAGAAAACAACAGCTGACTTGGCATTGTGGTGTGTATGGCCGGGTACCTGGGGGGTGGGGGGGGGGGGCGTCCTGGAGGTGTGAGAGGAGACCTGTCAACCCATCATTTTTTTTGTTGAGACGCTTCCAAGCCTGCTGCTTCAATACACCCCATGGATGGTGTGGGTGGATGGTGTGGGTGTTGTGGGGGGATGGTGGGGGGGTGGTGTGGGGGATGGTGTGGGGGGGTGTTGTGGGGGGTGGTATGGGTGTTGTGGGGGGATGGTGTGGTGTGGGGGATGGTGTGGGGGATAGTGTGGGGGGTGGTGTGTGGGGGGTGGTGTGGGTGGTGTGGGGGGATGGTGTGGGGGGATGGTGTGGGGGGATGGTGGGGGGGTGGTGTGGGGGATGGTGTGGGGGGTGTTGTGGGGGGTGGTACGGGTGTTGTGGGGGGATGGTGTGGTGTGGGGGATGGTGTGGGGGATGGTGTGGGGGGTGGTGTGTGGGGGGTGGTGTGGGGGATGGTGTGGGTGTTGTGGGGGGATGGTGTGGGGGTGGTGTGGGGGATGGTGTGGGGGGTGTTGTGGGGGGTGGTATGGGTGTTGTGGGGGGATGGTGTGGTGTGGGGGATGGTGTGGGGGATGGTGTGGGGGATGGTGTGGGGGGTGGTGTGTGGGGGGTGGTGTGGGGGGTGGTGTGTGGGGGGTGGTGTGGGGGATGGTGTGGGTGTTGTGGGGGGTGGTGTGGGTGTTGTGGGGGGTGGTGTGGGTGGTGTGGGTGTTGTGGGGGGTGGTGTGGGTGTTGTGGGGGGTGGTGTGGCTGTTGTGGGGGGTGGTGTAGGGGAATGGTGTGGTGTGGGGGATGGTGTGGAGGGTGGTGTGGGGGGATGGTGTGGGGGATGGTGTGGGGGATGGTGTGGGAGGTGGTGTGTGGGGGGTGGTGTGGGTGTTGTGGGGGGATGGTGTGGTGGGTGGTGTGGGGGGTGGTGTGGGGGGTGGTGTGGGTGTTGTGGGGGGATGGTGTGGTGGGTGGTGTGGAGGGTGGTGTGGGGGGTGGTGTGGGTGGTATGGGGGGTGGTATGGGGGGTGGTGTGGGGGGATGGTGTGGTAGGTGGTGTGGGGGGATGGTGTGGTAGGTGGTGTGGGGGGATGGTGTGGTAGGTGGTGTGGGGGATGGTGTGGGGGATGGTGTGGAGGATGGTGTGGGAGGTGTGGAGGATGGTGTGGGTGGTGTGGAGGATGGTGTAGGTGGTGTGGAGGATGGTGTGAGTGGGGTGGAGGATGGTGTGGGTGGTGTGGAGGATGGTGTGGGTGGTGTGGAGGATGGTGTGAGTGGGGTGGGGGATGGTGATTCTCGCATCTCAGATTATTATTGACACCAAAAGAGCATGAAAGATATTATAATGAAGCACCACACAACACAGAAACAAACTAATGTGTCCTGGCATATGTTTAAAAAAAAAATAAGAAGGTTGTTGGGGCCGGACGGATGGAACGAATTCCGCACTGGAACGAATCAGCTTCGCCCCATATAGTTCGTTCAAGTGAGGACACACTGTACATGTATTGTTCACCATAGCGAACCAATAAGCTGGTATAGTAAGTGCAGACAGCAACAGGTGGCTACACAGATTCAACAGACGACACTACAGCCCTCCCACCCTCAACATTACTCCTCCCACAGCACAGTGCAAATTATCACAACAACAGTCAGGGGTCTTCTGTAATACTATCGTCGCTAAATAATACCAGTTACATATATTTTTTACATTTTTAGGCGATGTTGTGGTCACAAGCTGAATAGCAGTACTGTGAGCTCATGCTGCATGCACCAGCCTTGGTGGCTTACTCAGTACTGAGGCTCTCACACCCGGGAATGTTGCCTAAGATATAAAAAAAAAAAATGGGGTGTGTTTACAAGAGCCCTGAGGAAGGTGATGTGAACCTCATGTATCTGCAGGCCATTTAAATCTTGTGTAGTATTCCAAAACTGCATATGCAGTGATGCACACTTTTGAGTCAGTTACTCAAAACTTCATATGCAGTTTTGCGCAGTTTAAGGGTTAAAGATTGTTCATCTTCTTTAACCCTTTAACTGCGCGGCCTATAAATATGACATCCCCCCAGTGCGCAGGAAATGAAACCTTGGGAAAAAATTATTTTTTCCTCGGAAAGTGTCAAAAACCCCTCCCTGTATATGGGTATAGCAACGCAAGTTCGAAATTGTACTTACTTTGGCTGCTATGGGGTCCGAAAGGTGGGCCGTGACGTCATAATTCCCCGTGCGCCAGAGCAGTATGCACCCGGGGCTGGTGAGGTGCCCGGGGCAGGGCACGCGAGTTGCCGCGAATATATTTTTGCACATTTTTTGCGCACAGTTCCAAATACATTTTATTTGTTTTTACATGCTAATCCTATGTATAATGACTGTCCGAAGACACTGTGTTATGTGCATGACACTTGTGTACACATATGTTGCACATATTTACCATGTATCATGCTAATTTATGTATATATACAATCTATTTACAGACTATACACTGTCACACACTATATACATTCACCATCAACACATTCAGAACACCGCGAGTGTGAGCAGCCACACCCAGCCAGCCCTCCCTCACTCCTCCAACATTGTATTCGCCAACATTGCTCCTCCAAATCATACAGTTATTCACACCAATGTTTCATGTTCATTTATGTATATTTACAACATATGTACACACTCTACACTGCCACACACTATATACATTCACCATCAACACACTCAGAACACCGCGAGTGTGAGCAGCCACACCCAGCCAGCCCTCCCTCACTCCAACATCTTACTCGCCAACATTGCTCCTCCCACCATACTGTTATTGTATTTATTACACAATTTACACATGTTATATATACCTATCTACATGTTTTATTTACCAGAACTATGCAAGAAAGCCGGTATTGTGACCAAACAGTACAGTGGCCACCATACACTGCATGACAAATCACACAGCAGACGACGCCACGATTACGACGTCACCTCCCTCACCAAAATAGCTCCTCACAACATACTCCTGGTGCTGTTATTACACTATTCCACACACACTGTATATACCCATGTACATGTGTGTTCCCCATAGCAAACTACGAAGCTAGTATGGTGAGCAAAACAAGAGTTACTGCCACACAGTGAGGCTACCTCAATTCTCTCCCTTCCTCCCTTCCTCACCAAAATTTCTCCTTCCTACGCACAACACTCATTATAGCTACAATCCTGGTCACTAATACGTGAAAATGAATAATTTACCACAAGTTTATTTTGAAAAGGAACCTAAAAAGTCGTTTGAAGATTCCTAGATGGTCGAAATAATGCTGTGGTGTTGTGGCTAATGCTGTGAACATCGTGAACAGCATTGAATCACTGATATTTGAACATTGTACCCAGTCATTATCACACTCGGGCTCTTCTATAATACTATCATGGCTAAATAAAACAGATTATATATATATTTTGACAATATTAGGCAATGCTGTGGTCACACGCTGAACAGCAGTGCTGTGCGCTCATGCTGCGAGCGCCAGCCTTGGTTGCTCACTCACTACTGAGGCTCCCACACCCGGCAATGTGGACCATGATTTTTTTTTAAGATGGCGTCTGTTTACAAGACCCCTGAGGAAGCTGATGTGAACCCCATGTAGCCGCGGGAGTTTTGAATGGAACGTGAAAAATAAAAACACCCGGGGGCGCGTTGCGCACCCTAAGCCTGGGCCTGCAGGTGCTTTGCGCAGTTAAAGGGTTAAGAAGATGAACTACAACAAGGTAAGCTGAAGTTTTTGTTTTAAATTACAGCAGAGCACTGGTATATTTTGTAATGGTATTGTGTGTGGAAATTCAAATTACCATATGTTGGTTGTAGTACAAAAAATTGCGAATATGTTTACTTTTTGGACTTTCCCGGTAAAACTTCTGCTTAGCTGCATGCCTGGCTTATCCAGCAGGGGCAGTCCTTCCCATATAATCTGAATAAGTGAGCTTAGATGGTATGTACTTTTTTCAAGATTTTTTTTTTTTAATTGGGTTTATATGATTTCAATCATTAGGGTCTTCAGTAGTTGCAGGGGATTCATAGCATACTTATCTTGAGTACTGTTGTCTTTTGGATATTTGGTATTACCAGTTAGTTATACCAGTATGGTTTTAGAACGCTTATTTTGGCATCCCAAAATCTTTGTTGCTATCAGGTTACTTAGCTGAGGAGGTGACTTTATCTTCCATTGAGAGCTCTGCTCTCTGTGGGTGTCTTCCTTCTGACATCATCACTGTGATGTTCTCGACATGGCTTATGATGAGAGTTTAGAATAGAATTGCAAGTATAACTGTGTATATTTCATATATAAGTTTTTTTTGTTACCTGGATCAAAACGTGAACGTTAGTTTAATTTTTTACGCTACACTGCAGTAAAAAAATACATGCAATAAAACCAGACATAAAATATTAAATTATGAAAGAATAACCACATGGATGAGGATATAATAATTTGGTATTAAAATAATGGGGGAACACTTTTTATTGAGGAAAGCATTTGTAATTATTGGATCCATGTAGCTATTTCTGCATACTGCAGTGTATACTATTCACATACATAAAGGTATTTTATAACTTACATCTTACAGCCATATGCATACACCAGGTCTGTTACTATTACAGAGAGACGCTGAAAGAGGATCGTCATATCTGAAGCATAGTTGAGATTCATGACATGAAGCATCTGGGGATCAAAATACCATGCTATCTGCAATACAAAACATTCATGTTAACCTCTTGCTGTTAATTAAGCATATCATTATCTGCATTTGAATCAAAGTGCACATTTTCATCTGAATTCAGTAGGTGCAACAGCAACACTATCTTTAAATGGTGCATGTTGTCATAGAAATCTAAAATTAAAGAAATTACTGACTTAAAATAAAACAGTAAAATAAAACAACCTCCATTCAATGCACTATATGGGACCAACCCCGGTGCGTTGGAGCGTTGGATTCGTTGCAAGAGGTGACCTTCAGGAGGTGTTTGTGTCAGTGTCTTTTTTTTTTCTTGTACACAATAAAAATGCATTATCATATTACATACTGTACCTATATATTACTTCTCTACTAAAAAACCAGCGTTGAATGTAATGAAACGGCATTTTCTGGGTGAGCCCCAGAGGCTCCCTGGAGCTTATCGGGCTAATGTATGTTATATTAGACCGGAACATTACCTAAGGAGTTCAGACCTACCAGGGACCAGCGCCAGAACCTGGCCCCTTTAGAGAGGGGAGCAATGGCCCTGCAAAACCCCTTTTTGGTTGGAGTTTTCCTTATCTGCCATCGACCGGGGTTAGGCACCCAGAAAGGTAGGCATAACAAAACAAACCCCACATGGTAAAAAAACTAAAACAAAAAAAACGAACAGAGAGGTAGAAACTCCCTACAATCACAAGCAAACAAGCAAACATCACACTTTACTGCCGCGCCAATCGTCCGCGCAGCCCTCCCCGCCCCGAGAGAGGGAGGGAGGAGCCCCGGACCTACCGCACTGGCTGCCAAGCTTCAGTTCAGAAGCTAAGCTTCAACCAACGCGGAAAAACCGCTGACCGGTGGGAGGGAGGGTTGCTAGGGAGCCTCCAGGGTCACCCAGAAAATGGCGTTTCATTACATTCAATGCTGGTTTTCTGTGGGGAGCCCCTACGGCTCCCTGGAGCTTCATACCCAAAGAGAAGGAAAAGCAAGGGGTAACCCGGGAGGCGACCACCACAAACTCTGCAACACGAATCCGAGACAACAGGTTGCAACCTGCGACCCAAGGCAACAAGAACGCACAGAAGCAGACGCGCATAAAGAATGGGCGGCCAAGAACCTGTGCGACCCTCAAATCCCTGCGCTCGAAATGAGCCCTAGACGTCGCCAACACAGCAGCAAAAGCCACAAACGTCTGAACAGCACGGGCGCAAAGACAGACCGCAGGCTGGAAGACTGAAAAACTCTGCAGACGACCTGGGAGACCCGACCCCTGAAAACAGGGAAGGAGGGGAACCGGATCAACCACAGCGCATCTCCAGACACGGTATGCAGGCAATGGCAAAAAGCACAACTGGACAACACAGGATGCAACCCCAGCCAAACCAATCAAGCATCAATAACCCAAGAACCCCTCCGGAAAGCAGCCGTCTCGACGGTCGCCAGAACGGAGAAAGGCTGCACACGTACAAATCTACCACCAGTACCAAAGAGCAGAAACCTGAACCGAAGGGGCTACCACAAACTGAGGAGAAGATAAGATGGTACCCTGATCTAGGACCAGGACAGCTCAGGCGATGCATGAGCAGGCCGGAGGTGAAACAAAACACGAGAAAGCGTACGAAACGTCATACTGTCGCCAAGACCAAGCTCGCAGGTGGGACACTGTCAACAAAGCCACCTGAACACCACAGAGATGGTGATACCCGCGTCAAAATACCAGACGCGAAGAGCCAAGGAGACGGCTGAACCAGTCATGTACAGGACCGATTCGACCTGCCGAAAGAGGCGGAGCCGCGGGAAAATGCCCCGGGTTTAGACACCTATCAAGCAGCGTCTGAAAGTAAGGCTGTGTCGGCCACCAAGGAACCATAAGGACTGCTCTCGTGGGAATGGGCTGCAACCAAGCCAGAACCCAAGGCAACAGCTGGACCGGGAGAAGAGGAACAGGTACCCCCACCTCGACCAGTCCTGCCGAAAAGCATCCACTGTGAATGCCTAGCAGGTGGGTAAGGGCGCCACATAAAATGGGCGACGCCTAGACCATGCCGACTCGAAGACGTCCACGGCCCGAAGTCCATACGTCCAACAGAGCCAACAAAATGAGTCGGCGACGACTGGCCAATCCGCGAACAGAGGAATGAACTGAGACAGCTGTCCGCCAGGACGCAGGACACACCCCGGACATGAACCTCACGCTTAGCCAAACACCGAGGATCCAGCAAACGAGCCACTACGGAACCAACCCCAAAGGTCAACACCTAAGAGAAACCCTGTGGTTCCGGCAAGAACCGCTAGAGAACAGTCCGAATGGAGCTGAATGGTAGAGCAGCGAGTGACCCAAACCCTCCGAAGCGTAAATCAGACAGCCACAAACTCCCGAACCGTGCAGTGAGCCCGACGGACGGACAGACTCCACCATCCCCGGCCAATCTGGTGAGCACTGGTCACAAAGCCCCAGCCGAGAGATGACCCATCCGTGAACACATCGAGCGAAGGCTCGGGGAGGTGCCAAGGCACGGAACCCCGAAAACCCCAAAGAGGAAGCTGGTGACGCAGCACTAACACAAGATCGTCAGAGGAACGAACCCAACGAATGCAAGAGGAGGAAGGGGAGTCTCCGAAGGAACAAAACAGATGCCGAAGCCAAACCCGACCCTGCGGGCAGGGCCAGCACGTCGAAGTTCAGACTCCTGCACAACTGCTCAAGCAACCGCTGAGCAACCCGGGACCCCCCTCATGTACAGCCGAAGGCAGGACCACAGCCGCAGTAACACTTCTGGAGGGAAAGACAATGAGTGGCCCAATAGCCCTAAACAAGGCCCAGGTCCGAACCCGGGACGGAAACAGATGGAATGTCCTCCAGATCACCAAGAAACCAAACCCGGCGATCTGGAAAGAACCACACCCCTGGCGAGCAGACAAGCGGACTGACTGGGAGCCCACACCAGCCAGTCGTCGAGGTAGGCCAGACACCGAATCTCAAGCAGACTCAGAAAGGGCACTAAGATCCGGTAGAGATGCAAAAAAAAAAAAATCCACCATGTGCCAATTACAAAATAGGGAAGGCAACAAAAGCCGCAACCCTGAAGCCACACCACCACTGTGCCAGTCCCAGAAAACTGGATAGGAACGTGCCAAGAAGTGACCTGGTGGTCCAGGGCCACCATCCAGGCACCTGGCCCCAACAGAAGCCAGACAGGAGACAACAGTCCTCCGAAGAGAGTATAGAATCCAGGGCGCAGACTGAAGAAGTCCAGAAGAACCGCAAATGCAAAAGGCCCATGACTGCAAAGAGCAGACGGGAACCCCAGAAGGATGGGGCGGATCGACCATGTCCAACGCACCCACAAAGATTACATGATGAAGCGCAGGGGAAGAAGCCCACCCCGCCAGCTCTGAACCCCCCCAAAGGGGAAGAAGCCGTCCACCGATGCCACCAGAGGCCGGAAGACAACCAAAAGCGCCCACCAACAGCGGGACCATGCGAGAGTCAACAGAGCAAGCTGCTCCCCCAGTGCCCCGTCAACAGAGAAGGGAACAGAACCCCTTCCGAAAGAAAAAGTACACACACACATATACACATTATGTATATACACATACACACAAGGTATGTTACACACACGTGTGTATACACATGTGCACACACACAGTGTACACACGTACGTGCGTACACACACACATACATTTTGAAAGAAAAGTACAAGTCACTGACCAGTGGGCAGAGATCACCACGCCGGCCAGGCAAAGAAGGCACAAAACTGCATCAAAAGGCCCACCTCGACAACAAAACCTCAAAGTTCCAGCATGACCACAACATGTCCCAAGATCCAAGGAGATCAGTTTGCAAGCCAGGAAGACCCTGGAACTCCAGAAGGCAGAACCGGGTCACACGAGGAAACAAAGCCCCCTGAACCCACAAAGGGGGCCTGATAGGAAGAAATCTCCAGAAGGAAACCAAAGAACCCAAAGAAACCCAGAATCGAACCAGGGGGAGCCCAAACCACCACATTTGTCGGCGGAGAACACAACAGAAGGGCAAAGCACAGCCCACAGACAGAACCCCCTGGGAAAACGGTCATAACAGACCGAAAACCGAGGGACAAAGTGTGGGAGCAAGCATAACAGCCTGGGGACACTGAGCCCAAATCCAAAGGCCCAGATCCAAAACAGACAAAATGGAAAACCCGGTGTAAAATCAACACCCAAACGTTCCCAGAGGAACAGGCAACGGGCAGCAAACACCAGAAAAGCAAAGAAATGACAACAGGAGAATAAAAAACCCTGAAAAAAGGTGAAAACTCACCCAAGAAGCTCACTCGCACACCCAGTCGCATGTAAACAAACCGGAACACCGCCCTGGTGGCCATGCCGGGAAACCGGCAGACAAAAATGGCCGCCAGCAGAGGTTGTGACTGACGATAAAGATACAAAAACACGCCAGCAAAAGTGGGAAGCAAGCAAACTGGATGGGCGAAAAACGCCGCCCAAAAGCAGAGAACCCAGGCAGAGGCAAACCGCCCCAGAACTGCTAGCAGGCATCCCCCACAGCCCCGGGAACCAACAACAGAGGCCCCTGGGGTGAGCCGACCTCCAAGCACTCCGCCCTTAAGGAAAAGCAAGAGTCCATGGGAAAGGCAGCAAGAAAGGGCCGCTGGTAAGACCCAGAAGCCTTGGCAGGAGGAACCGGCTCGTAAACCTCCGTCCCCCAACGCGAACAGAGCAGCCCCCGAAAAATGCCCAAGTCTCGGCCCCAACTAAACCCCGCCCCGACCCCAAAACCCACAGACAGTCCGGAGCCGGGAACAGGGAGGGAAAGGGGCGAACAGCATCTAACCAAACGGGGCAGCCTCGGGGCATCCGAGTGGGAAACTAACCTAGCATGTTGCAGCAACCTAACCTAGCGTGCAACACGGATGCCGCCTGTACCCTGAACAGTAATAACATCAGGAGAGTACTTGAGAACAAGCAGAGAATCTCTCGCAAGACTCCGGGTCAAGTTGTCAGTGACCCAACAGGCAGCATGACGGAGGTAAAAGTGGCGACTGTCACCCGGAGACAAGGGAACAGCAACCAACGATCCCGTACAAGATGGGTTGGAACCCGGAAGACACATTCAATAGTCCCCCGAGCCCAGACAGGGGTTTCCAGAACCCGTAGGCTGACTGCTACGGGAAGCCCAGGCAAGGTGTTGCTAACTGGTTAAGAAACCCAAACATAACAAGAGGGTAGAGGATAGCACTGAAAACCCCAGCGACGTGTACAATCACGCTGGCCTAGCAGAGGGCCGCCAAACACTACCAGTGGAATTATAGCCACACTAGGCAGACCGCCACCAGGCATGAAAATAAAAACAAAAGAAAAACCCCGCAAAAGTACACCATCTCCAGAGGCAACAGGAACCTGTTGCCGCTTAGGTGGCAGGCTGTGCAACACCTTGATGCCCTAACCAGCACAAAACCAATCTCTACCCATGGCCAAACAAGGTCCCCAAACCCCAGCTGGCCCCAACGGCGAGGCAAATGCCGAGCAGCAAGAACCTCTACGGGAACGGTTCCCGAACGCCCCAGGGAAGATAACCCTGTTACACAAGGGCAGTACTCACAGGGCGCTTAGGGAAGTCAGCCACTAAGCGCATGCAGCCCCGGCACTGACGAGGCACTATTGGCCACCGCACAACACAACACATGGCAGTGAACACCACACAAGGCAAACACCGCCTAGGAAACTGAGGCCAGAGAAGCGTCTATCCCGGTTGACATTAACTTACGAACTAAAGCTTGGCAGCCAGCGTGGTAGGTCCGGGACTCCCCCCCCTCCCCCTCTCGGGACGGGGAGGGCTGCGCGGACGATCGGCGTGGCAGTATAGTGTGATGTTTGCTTGTTTGCTTGTTTCCTTGTGATTGTAGGGAGTTTCTACCTCTTTGTTCGGTTTTTTGTTTTAGTTTTTTACCATGTGGGGTTTGTTTTGTTATGCCTACCTTTCTGGGCGCCTAACCCCGGTCAATGGCAGATAAGGAAAACCCCAACCAAAAAGGGGGTTTCCATGGCCATTGCTCCCTGAAACCTCTCTGAAGGGGCCAGGTTCTGGCGCTGGTCCCTGGTAGGTCTGAACTCCTTAGCTAATGTCCCAGTCTAATATAACATACATTAGCCCGATAAGCTCCAGGGAGCCGTAGGGGCTCCCCACAGAAAATACTGTGTAACAGTTGTTATTTACCTTATTGTTAGAAGTATGTCCATCTTGAATTCTCATGGAGTTGTGAATACCGTACAGTAAGTACGTACTGTATTGTATTATGCCATTAGCACTGTATTGATAAGTAGTTCTGCTGTATGTTGAGTACTACAATACAATTTATGAAAACTATTTTACACTAAAATTACTGTACTGCAACCTTAATTTGAACACTAACAGTAGTGGAAACTTAGTGCCATCACTAAGTGCCTCCATCACTCTAGTGCCTTGTACCCTGTGACGTCACAGATTCACGGCACATTGTTTTGATTTGTCATGAGGCTGAAGTGTTCATTCCGTGACGCTGTTGGACATACTGTATCTGCGCAATCAAAGAACATCCGTGCACCATCTCGGTTCCAAATGTAGGATGGAGGAATGGAGGAATGGATGGATGGGAGGGAGGGATAGAGGGAGGGATGGATGGAGGAATAGAGAGATGGAGGGATGGATGGAGGGAGGGAGGGATAGAAGGAGGGATGGACAGATGGAGGAATGGAGAGATGGAGGGATGGATGGGTGGAGGAATGGAAGGAGGGATGGACAGATGGAGGAATGGAGAGATGGAGGGATGGATGGGTGGAGGAATGGAAGGAGGGATGGATAGATGGAAGGATGGAGTGATGGAGGGATGGATGGATGGAAGGAGGGAAGAGGGATGGAGGGATGGATGGATGGATGGATGGAGTGAGGGATGGAGGGTATGGAGAGATGGATGGAGGGAGGGATGGAGGGAGAGATGGATACCTGGACAGAGATGGAGCCCCTTTGGGGAACCAAAGGGGCTCTCTCCACAGAAAATGTGTGAATCATCGCTGTACTCAAAATTATGGTGTGCATATTATTGATTCAATTATTATGTTCATAAAACAGTAAACAAATACTTTGTCAGTTATTACACTATATATAAAATATACAGGTTATAAATAAGTATCTGCATGTTTTGTTCACCATAACAAACCACTAAGTTAATAATGCGAGTCAAAAAGCAATAAGGTGTGGCCAGCCAGCCACTCGCTATTACTCCCTCCCTCAAAAATTCCTCACTCACCAAATTCCTCCTCCCACCATACTGTTTTTGCTTTTATTCGCTATATACAGATGTTACATATAAGTATCTACATGTTCTGTTCACCATAACTGTTCATCTAAGCTGGCATAGTGCACAAAGAGCATAGTGGCCACCCTTACACAGCATGACAAGTCAGGAAGATGACCCCACCTCCCTCACCAAAATTGCTTCACCCAACACTCCTTTTGCTGGTATTACACTATATGTACACGTTATATATAAGTATCTACATTTGTGTTCACCATACTGAGCCACTAAGTTTGTATGGTGACGGCAGATAGTAAGTAACAGGTGACCACACAACTCATGCTAATCGTCACTGGTTCAAGGCCAGACGCATTAACATTCCTCCTTCAATTATACTGTTGTGGTGTTATTACCCTATATACACACATTATATATAAATATCTACATGTTTTGTTGACCATAACTGTTCAACTAAGGAGGTATAGTGTCCAAAGAGCACAGTAGCCACCCTTACCCAGGATGACAAGTCATGCAGATGTTGCCACCTCCCTCACCAAAATGGCTTCTCTCAACACTCCTTTTGCTGTCATTACACTATATATACACATTATATACAAGTATCTACATTTGTGTTCACCATAAGGAATCACTAAATTGGTATGTTGAGTCAAACAGCTGCAAGGAGTGACCATCACACACCAACTAACCCGCCACTGGCTGTGACTCACTCCCCACCTCACCTCACCGGACTCGCCAACCTTCTCTTCCCACCATACTATTTTTTGCTTTTATTCATTATATACAGACGGTATATAAAAGTATCTGCATGTTTTGTTCACCATAGCGAACCACTAAGCTGGTATAGTGAGTCCAGACAATAAAAAGTGGTCACACAGAGTCAGCAGATAATGCTACCTCCCTCCCCCACCAAGATTACTCCTCCCACTACAGCGCTAATTCTCAAACATTCCTGCTATTATCAGAATCCTGAACATTTTTATCACAGTCAAGGGTCTTCTGTAATACTATCATCGCTAAATAATAGTATGTACTTATATATTTTGACATTTTTAAGTGATGCTGTGGTCACAAGCTGAACAGCAGTGCTGTGAGCTCATGCTGCGTGAGCCAGCCGTGGTGGCTCACTCAGTGCTGAAGCTCTCCCACCTGGGAATGTTGCCCATGATTTAAAAAACCAGCGTTGAATGTAATGAAATGCCATTTTCTGGGCGAGTCCTGGAGGCTCCCCGGAGCTATCCAGCTATCCAGGCTGAATGGGTATGTATAACTTTCTGGCATCAGTCAATGCATGGAGTTCTTGCCTACCGGGGACCATGAACCAGAACCTGGCCCCTTCTAGAGAGGCACGAGGAGCAATGGCCTATAGAGACTCCCCTTATGATTGGGAGCATTCTATATTTGCCATCGACCGGGACAGGCACCCAGAAAGGTAGGCGCCTCAAAACAAACCCCTATTCTGGTAAACTATTGCGAGCGAAGACCAAACAGATGGACAGAACTCCGCAAACAAAAATTAGCCCTCATGACGTCATGTCGCCGCACCGCCGTCTGCGCAACCCCCCCCCCCTTTCCCAGGGAGGGGGAAGGGGGGGACCACCAGACCCCACCGTCGGCGACCCAACCATTAGTTCTTAGGCTGGCTGTCAAAAATGAAAAAAACGCCGCCGACCGGAGGAAGGGAGGGATGCCGGGGAGCCTCCGGGACTCACCCAGAAAATGGTGCTTCATTACATTCAACGCTGGTTTCCTGGGGGAGCCCCTTCGGATCTCCGGAGCTAACTACCCAAAGATAAGGAAAAAACAGGGACTTACCCAGGCAGCGGGGCGTCCTTACTCCTCAACGAGAAGGCGAGACAACTGGCTGCAACCGCCGACCCAAAGCAACGCAGGCCCGACGAGGCCCAGGAACATTCACCAGGTAGCGAGCGGCCAAAACCCTGTTCGATATCCAAAAACCCCGAGCCCGAATGTCCACCCAAGACATGTTGCCAAAGACAGCCGCCAAAGCAGCAAATTTGAAGAAGAGAAACTGGATCAACCCAGAGCGCACCCCTGGCAACAGAAGCCGTGGCACGCAAATAACGGCGGAGAGCCGCAACCGGACACAACACATGATGCACCCCCAGCCTGGCCAACTAAGCATCAACAACCCACGGCCCCCTCCGGAATCGACAAGGCGACGAGGCGATGTGTCGCAACCGACGCAAAGCCCCCGGAGGTCGAACCCAACGATCGCGAGAGAGGCGGAAGGGCCGGCCCCAAAGGAACCAGAACAGCCGACGAAGCCACACCCGACCCGGCGGGTGGACTACCATGGCAAAGTTCAGGCTCCCACACAAACTCTCGAGCAACCACCTCATGACACGTTAGCCCCTCAGAAACGGGCGAAGGCTGGACCGCAGGCGCAAGAGAGTCGCTGGAGGAAGAGACAAGGAAGCAGCACGAGTGTCCCAACCCAGACCCAGCCAAGACCAAACCTGAGAGGGAACCAGATGGGACTTCCTCCAGTTCACCAAGAACCCGAACCTGGCAAGCTGGGAAAGAACCAAATCCCTGGCGAGCAGACACGCGGACTGGCTGGGAGCCCAAACCAGCCAGTCGTCGAGATAGGCCAGCACCCGAACACCTAGCAGACGCAGGTGGGCCACCACGACTCAAGTGAGGCGTGTGAAAACGTGTGGCTCCAGATTCAACCCGAAGGGAAGACAACAAAAGCGGTAACCATGATGCCCCAGAACAAAACCTAGCCAGTCCCTGAACCCCAGATGAACCGGGACGTGCCAATACGCATCCTTGAGATCCAGGGACACGATCCAAGCGCCCCTCTCCAAAAGAAGACGGACCTGAGACAGCCTAGTCATCCAAAAGGAGGGGCACAACACCCACGGGTTCAGACCGGACAAGTCCAGAATGAACCGGAGGTCCGCACAGTCCCGTTTCGGGACCGGAAACAGGCGGGAAACCCACCTGAGGGACGACGTCGTTTCGACCACGCCCAAGCAAACCCACTCCGAGATGACCCGACAGAGCACAGGAGAAGAGGCCTGGCCCGCCAGCCCCAAACCCCCCGAAGGAGGAAAGGCCACCCAAGGCCACCACAAGCGGCACGAAACGACCCGAAAAGCCCATGAATCGTGGGACCAGGTGTGTGGGCAAACCGGGTGAGCCGCCCCCACATCGCCCCTTCAATGGGACGAACCGCGAAAGGGCCGACGCGCCTTGTGAGAACCGAGGCGGCGAACAGGATGGAGCCCACTCCGTCCAGCAACAGCCAGAACCGAAGGCGCCCCCAGCCCCGAATCTGGCACCAAAGGCCTACCCTGACGAAAAGACCCCCGATCCCTGGCACGACCCTTCCGGGAAGGCCCCCCACGAGCCCCACGGAGCAACAACTCCGACATAGGCCGACAACTGACCGAGGCCGCCTGCTGATACTGCCCCACAGCAGACTCCGCAAACAGCAACGGACAAAAGGGCGAGGACAAACGAAGAGCCAGGGCCCAGGCAGACTCCGACATGGGAGGCGAGAAGCATAGAACTGCGAAACCGCATCATGCAAGATGGGCGCGAAGAGCTTCAACAAATCAGACGATGCCCGCACAGCTGAGGGCAGCGCACCAGTCCCGGCAGCGACCCCAGCGCTCCCACATCCAACTTGAGCCAATCCGAGGACAGCTCAAGGAGGGAAAAGAAACGCAGAGCCGAAGCAAGCAGGCCACGAGTCCGCAAATCCTCTGCAATCAAGACAGCCTAGAGGGAAGGAACCTGCACGTGATGCTGCATGACACCAACATCCCGCGGAAGGGCAGGGGCGAACAAACAAGCATTCAGATGCTCGAAAGCGCCCCCCAGGAAAACCTGCAACGCCAAGGAAACCTCTCGCCACTCAAGCGCGCAGGACCAACAGAACGTGTGCCAAGCCTCCAACGAAAAGAGAGGACAGTCTGCCAACCAGGACGACTCCGGAACTTCATAATGAAACCAGCACGAACCAGGAGATCCGTACACGAAGGAACGAGGATCCATCTGGAAGGCATAATCCGGGTCACACAAGAGGTAAGCCGCCGAGGCCTCCCGCACCTCCGAAGATGAAACACGGGAAGCGGGAAACCTCTGGAAAGACGGAACCGAAGAACCCTCGGGATCACGGAACCGAACCCAGGGAGGGGTGGACACCAAATCCAATTCGTACGCAGAGGGAGCGAAAGAGAACCCCTCTCCTTGTAACACCAAGCCCCGCTCTGAGGTCAAAAAAACCCAGGCGGGGTCCAACGGGGCACAAGGCCCCCAAGCCAACCCCTCCCCAACCCCAGGAACCTCAACCAGAGGGCCCGGGGCCGAGCCTTCCTCCTGAGCCCCCACCCCCAAAGAAAAGGTGGGAGCAGCCGACAATGCAGGAACAAAGGGGGCCCACTGGCCAGACCCAGAAACTTCGGCAGAAGGACCAGGCTTGAATGCCTCCGCCACTGCCCCAGAAGGGGACACCCCCGAGACTGCTCGAGTCTCACAACCAACTAAACCCAGCCCCGGCTCCGAAATCCTCAGACATTTAGGAGCCAGCAGCAAGTTGGGGGGGGGGGGGAGGGGACCAAACGAGCAACAGAAGGGGAAGGACTCGGAGGGGCGGACGGAACCAGAGCCGAAGCGACTATAACCAAAACGGGGCAGTCTTGGGGCATCCGGGGCAGCGACTAACCTAGCGCGTTGCAGCAACCTAAAGTGAGCATGCAACACCTCAGCTGCCCTCACCCGCATATCAGGCAAAGTAGCCTGGGTGAACTGGAGAACGTACAGACAATACACGTTGCACAACTCTGGGTCAAAACAATCACCGACCCAACAGGCAGCATGGTGGAGGCAAAACCGGTGAGTGTCCCCCTGAGACAAGGGGACAGAGCAACCTTCAACTCGCAGGACGCAAGGGGGGGAATCAAGGGTCACATCCATCGGACCACGTAGCCCCCGCGGGGTTTTCCAGGGCCCTTAGCCTTGGTAACACGCTAAGGGAAGCCCAGGCAGGGTACTGCAAACCAGCACCTAAAACTACCAACAAACTGCTATAGCTGAACCCCCGGGACGTGTACACTCACGGGAGCCAAGCGGGGAGTACCACCAATTAAACAAAATTGAGACAAACCCCAAGAACAGCGATGGCGGACCAAATAGGCAGACCCCCACCAGTCAAAAAACAAAAACAAAAGAAAAACCCCGCAAGAGGACAACGTACCTCGGCAGAACAGAGCCGGCCGCTGTTAATGGTGAAAACTAGCTGTGCAGTACCTTGCACCCCTACCAGTGACGAAAACTACCCCCTACCCAGAGACAAACAAGGGCAAGAAAAAAACCCAGCTGACCCCCAGCTTGACCTCGGCGGCCAAGTACCGAGCAGTACACGGTACAGCGGAGGTAGACCCCAAGGCGACCCAGGGTAGGTAGCCCTAAGCCCCAAGGGCTGTACTTACAGGGCACCTAGGGAAGATAACCCTAAGCGCATGCAGCCCGAGCACCGTGGAATAATACTCCTGGCCCACACACCACCGGAAGGGACAGCTCACACCTCCAGGCACAGAACTGCAACTGCAAACAGGAGCCAGAGGCACGACCGCACCAGATCCCATCAGCCTGAGAACTAATGGTTGGGTCGCCGACGTTGGAGTCTGGGGCTACCCCCTTTCCCCCTCCCGGGGAGTGGGGGGGGTGTGCAGACGGCGGCGCGGCGACATGATGACGTCGTGAGGGCTAATTTTCATTTCAAGAGTTCTGTCCACCTGTTCGGTCTTCGGTCGCAATTGTTTACCAGAATAGGGGTTTGTTTTGGGGCGCCTACATTTCTGGGTGCCTGTCCCGGTCAATGGCAGATATAGAATGCTCCCAATCATAAGGGGAGTCTCTATAGGCCATTGCTCCTCGTGCCTCTCTAGAAGGGGCCAGGTTCTGGCTCGTGGTCCCCGGTAGGCAAGAACTCCATGCATTGACCGATGCCAGAAAGTTATACATATTAATTCAGCCTGGATAGCTGGATAGCTCCAGGGAGCCGAAGGGGCTCCCCCCAGAAATAAATGGTGTCTGTTTACAAGAGCCCTGATGAAATTGCTGTGAACCCCTTGTATCCGCAGGCCATTTAAATCTTGCGTAGGACTCCAACACGTCATATGACGTGATGCACAATTTTGGGTAAGTTACTCAACACGGTATATGAAGTGTTGTGTAGTTTAACGGTTAAAGTGCGCACAATTTGATACCCAAATGAAAAATTGTAACCCGAAAATTGATGTCAGAACACTGGAAAGATATAAATAATTTTGTGATGATGTGCGTCAAAAAATTTAAAATATTTGTTAAAATAACATTTATTGCTCTATTATTATGGGACTAGTTTTAAAATATGCGCCTTTATACTGCGAACAATTTGATACCAAAATGAGCAACGTAACACAAAATTTGATGTTATCAAACTGAACGGCTATACACGCTATACAAAGAGCCAGTGCTCAACCCCGGCAAGCACAACTAGGTGAGTACAACTAGGTGAGTACATTAGGTTGTGGGTGTTCCAATTGGTGCTCGTTCACAGGTCACTTTAGGCTTTGCTAAGGGGAGTCACGACAGGCTTTTGGACAATATATGCATATACACCTGCAGAAAATTTAATTGCGAACACAATGATACCAAAACGAATGACGTAGCACAAGAATTAAGGTGAGAAAACTGAAACAAGTATATACATTTTACTGATTTTGTGGGCTCACAGGTAACTTTTGCCGACTTTAGGCTTTGCTGTGGGAAGTCACGCCAGGCTTTTGGACATTATATGCATATATATACCTGTAGGGAATTCTATTACGAACACAATGATACCAAAACGAATGACGTAGCACGAGAATTAGGTGAGAAAACCGAAACGAGAATACTCATTTCGGTGTCGCCACGCGCTCGACCTCACCACCAGGTGCGGTTCGTGCATACAAACAGAGTGCACGCTCTTGGTGGGAAAGTGTTAAGAGGCAGGAGAGGAAGCCATACCTGTCCGCTAAGACACAAAACTGAACGAGGGAAAACACCCATCTGACCAACCTCACACAACCAGGTAAACCAGGCACAGGGAATTCAACAATGGCAGAACAAACACAGACCCCCCAATTAGAACCCAGGTAGAGAGGAAAGGTATAAGCTATCACCAGCAAGCACACCCTCGGGTCATTACAGGCTACAGGTCATTACACAAGAGTCAAGCCAAGCATAACAACCACACAAGCACATAGTTAACTTCTAACACTTCCAATCAGCATGCCTCATAGAGGGGGAAAAACCCAGACATTATCCACAGACAAGAAGAGTCGAGAAGAGTCGACTCACAGAGGAGGCAGTCCAAATTTCACAGGGAAGATGACACTGAAGAGGTAAGGAAACTGAAAGCTGGGGCACCCAGAAAAAGAACCTTGATTCCATAACCAGAAAGATATGTAAACTTGGCACATGCAAGGTGGATGTATGTATTTGCCTCACATAAAACACATGCGAGACAAAAATGGAATAAAACAAAGCAATGGCTATGCATGGAACTAAATGTTCCATAGATTAACAAAACCCACTTATCGGAAAGCCATAAACTAATAATGGTTGCAGTGAAGCTGTCTGTGCACCCCTTGTCCCACCAGGCTCGTGTGAACACAGTGACTCCAGGTCATCTAGGCAGCCATCTGGTGGAGGACATATACATCAAGGCAGGGGATTCCCACTGCTAATGATTTTTTGTTTTTATCAGGGTAATAACTTCTTTCCAGCAGCTGCTTGTTTTGTGGCACTTTTGCTTTCTGGTGGATTTTTCTCTGTTGAGAGCCAGCTTGTGGTCCTGGCTCCTGGCAGGCTCTCGTGGCTCTGAAGAGACCTGGTGTGTCCACTAAGGCATAATTAGTATTGTATGTAGTTTCAGAAAGCTACTGAGAGGCCCTTCCAAAAAACCAGCGTTGAATGTAATGAAACGCCATTTTCTGGGTGAGCCCCGGAGGCTCCCTGGAGCTTATCGGGCTAATGTATGTTATATTAGACCGAGACATTAGCTACGGAGTTCAGACCTACCAGGGACTAGCGCCAGAACCTGGCCCCTTCAGAGAGGTTTCAGGGAGCAATGGCCCTGGAAAACCCCTTGTGGTTGGGGTTTTCCTTATCTGCCATCGACCGGGGTTAAGCACCCAGAAAGGTAGGCATAACAAAACAAACCCCACATGGTAAAAACTAAAACAAAAACCGAACATACAGGTAGAAACTCCCTACAATCACAAGGAAACAAGCAAACATCACACTTTACTGCCGCACCGATCGTCCGCGCAGCCCTCCCCGCCCCGGGAGGGGAAGGGGGGAGCCCCGGACCTACCGCGCCGGCTGCCAAGCTCCAGTTCAGAAGCTAAGCTTCAACCAACGCGAAAAAACTGCCGACCGGTGGGAGGGAGGGTTGCCAGGGAGCCTCTGGGGCTCACCCAGAAAATGGCGTTTCATTACATTCAATGCTGGTTTTCTGTGTGGAGCCCCTACGGCTCCCTGGAGCTACATACCCAAAGAGAAGGAAAAGAAAGAGCTAACCCGGGAGGCGGCCGCCACAAACTCTGCAACGCAAAGCCAAGACAACTGGTCGCAAACCTGCGACCCAAGGCAACAAGAACGCCCAGGAGCAGACGCGCATAAGGATGGGCGGCCAAGAACCTGTGCGACCCACAAATCCCTGCGCCCGAAATGAGCCCGAGACGTCACCAACACAGCAGCAAAAGCTGCAAACGTCTGAACAGCACTGGCGCAAAGACAGACCGCAGGCTGGAAGAATGAAAACACTGCAGACGACCTGGGAGACCCGAGCCCTGAAAACAGGGAACGAAGGAACCGGATCAACCACAGCGCATCCCCAGACACGGTACGCCGGCTACAGCAAAAAGCACAACCAGACAACATAGGACGCACCTCCCGGCCAAACCAATCAAGTACCAATACCCCAAGAACCCCTCCGGAAAGCAACCGTTTCGACCGTCGCCAGGAGAGAGAAAGGCTGCACACCTATAAAGCTACCACCAGTACCAAAGAGCAGGAAACTGAACCGAAGGGGCTATCACAAACTGAGGGGAAGAAAGAAGGCACCCTGAACAAGGACCAGGATGGCTCAGGCGATGCATGAGAAGGTCGGAGGGGAAACAAAACACGAGAAAACGTATGAAACGTCATACTGTCGCCAAGACGAAGCTTGCAGGTGGGACACCGTCAACAAAGCCACCTGAACACCATAGAGATGGTGATACCCGGGTCAAAATACCAGACGCGAAGAGCCAAGGAGAAGGCCGAACCAGTCACGGACAGGACAGATTCGGCCTGCTGAAAGAGGCGGAGCCTCAGGAAAAACGCCCCGGGTACGGACACCTATCAAGCAGAGTCTGAAAAGAAGGCCGGGCCGGCCACCATGGAACCATAAGGACTGTTCTCGTGGGAATGGGCTGCAACCAAGCCAGAATCCGAAGCAACAGCTGGACCGGGAGAAGAGGAACAGGTACCCCCCACCTCGACCAGTCCTGCCGAAAGCATCCACCGTGAAGTCCTCGCAGCTGGGAAAGGGCGCCACAAAATTGCGCCACGTGGTCTAGGCGACGCCTAGACCACGCTGACCCGAAGACGTCCATGGCCAGGAGTCCATACGCCCGACAGAGCCAACAAAACGAATCGGCGACGACTGGCCAACCCACGAAAAGGAATGAACCGAGACAGCTGTCCGCCAGGACGCAGGACACACCCCGGACACGAACCTCACGGTTAGCCAAACCCCTGTGGTTCCGGCAAGAACCACCAGAGAACAGTCCGAACAGAGCTGAATGGTAGAGTACCTAGTGACCCAAACCCTCCGAAGCGCAAACCAGACAGCCATGAACACCCGAACAGTGCTGTGAGCCCGACGGACAGACAGACTCCATCAACCTCGGCCGACCTGGTGAGCACTGGTCACAAAGCCCCAGCCGAGAGACGACCCGTCCGTGAACACATCGAGCAAAGGCTCAGGGAGGTGCCAAGGCACGGAACCCCGAAAACCCCAAAGAGGAAGCTGGTGACGCAGCACCAACACAAGATCCCCGCAGGAACCCAATCAATGCAAGAGGCGGAAGGGGAGTCTCCGCAGGAACCAACAGACGCCATAGCCAAACCTGACTCTGCGGGCAGACAAGCACGCCGAAGTGCAGACTCCCGCACAACCGCTCAAGCAACCGCTGAGCAACCCGGGACCCCCTCCTGAACAGCCGAAGGCGGGACCACAGCCGCAGTAACACTTCTGGAGGGAAGACAATGAGGGGCCCAAGAGCCTTAAACAAGGCCCAGGTCCGAACCCGGGACGAAAACAGATGGAAAAACCTCCAGATCACCAGGAAACCAAAACCGGCGATCTGGAAAGAACCATTCCCTGGCGAGCAGACAAGCTGACTGACTGGGAGCCCACACCAGCCAGTCGTCGAGGTAGGCCAGACACCGAATCTCAGACTCAGACAGGGCACTAAGATCCGGTAAAGATGCAAAAGTATACGAAGTGCCCATTACAAAATAGGGAAGGCAATAAAAACAGCAAACCTGAAGCCCCACCACCAACCGTGCTAGTCCCAGAAAAACTGGAGAGGAACGTGCCAAGAAGTGACCTGGAGGTCTAGGGCCACCATCCAGGCACCCGGCTCCAACAGAATCCGAACAGGAGACAACAGTCCTCCGAGGAAGGCATAGGATCCAGGGCGCAGAAGAAGTCAAGAAGTCCAGAAGAACTGCAGACGGGAAAAGCTCATGACTGCAAAGAGCAGACGCGAACCTCAGAGGGATGGGGCGGATCGACCACGCCCCACGAACTGGAAATGACAAAGCGCAGGGGAAGAAGCCCACCCCGCCAGCTCTGAACCCCCCCCCCCCAAGGGGAAGAAGCCGTCCTCCGACGCCAGCAGAGGCCGGAAGACAACCCAAAGCGCCCACCAATAGCGGGACCAAGCGAGAGGCAACAGAGCAAGCTGCTCCCCCAGCGCCCAGTCAACAGAGAAGGGAACAGAACCCTTTCCGAAAGAAAAAGTACACTACCCAAGTCATGAGGAGAGACTACGGGAATTAAACCACACTTCGCTGGAAGACGAAGAGTGAGGGGAGACCTGATCACCACATTCAAGATACCCAAGGGAATTGACAGGGTTGATAAGGACAGGCTATGTAACACAAGGGGCACACGCACTAGGGGACACAGGTGGAAACCGAGTACCCAAAAGAGCCACAGAGATAGATTTTTTTTTTTTTTTTTTTTTTTTAGTGTCAGAATGGTAACGGGAAAGCATTAGGAAGTAATGTGGTGACTCCACACACAAGTAACGAGGCTGACCCCCATACAATGTCACATGTAGACATGATAGAGCCCAATAGGCACAGGAACCTATACACCTATACCTATATACCTATATATATAACCTATATATATACGTTATATGACAAAGAGTGCTGGGAAGACGGGACACCACGAGCGTAGCTCTCATCCTGTAACTACACTTAGGTAATTACACTTAGGTAATTACCTCATCATCAACATCACATCAACACACTGGAAAAGGTGCAAAGACATGCTACTAAGTGGCTCCCAGAACTGAAGGGCAAGAGCTACGAGGAGAGGTTAGAAGCATTAAATATGCCAAAACTAGAAGACAAAAGAAAAAGAGGTGATATGATCACTACGTACAAAATAGTAACAGGAATTGATAAAATCGACAGGGAAGACTTCCTGAGACCTGGAACTTCAAGAACAAGAGGTCATAGATTTAAACTAGCTAAACACAGATGCCGAAGAAATATAAGAAAATTCACCTTCGCAAATAGAGTGGTAGACGGTTGGAACAAGTTAAGTGAGAAGGTGGTGGAGGCCAAGACCGTCAGTAGTTTCAAAGCGTTATATGACAAAGAGTGCTGGGAAGACGGGACACCACGAGCGTAGCTCTCATCCTGTAACTACACTTAGGTAATTACACTTAGGTAATTACCTATATCACCATGGGTTCTGAGAGAATGTGCATCTGAACTCAGCATTCCACTTCACCTGATCTTTCAGGCAACCCTGTGTACAGGAATCGTAGCAGACGTGTGGAAACAGGCTAACATAGTTCCAATCTACAAAAGTGGCAGCAGGGAAGACCCCCTCAATTATAGACCTGTATCATTGACAAGTGTAATAGTGAAAGTATTGGAAAAGCTAATCAAAACTAAATGGGTAGAACACCTAGAGAGAAATGATATAATATCAGACAGACAGTATGGTTTTCGATCTGGAAGATCCTGTGTATCGAATTTACTCAGTTTCTATGATCGAGCCACAGAGATATTACAGGAAAGAGATGGTTGGGTTGACTGCATCTATCTGGACCTAAAAAAGGCTTTCGACAGAGTTCCACATAAGAGGTTGTTCTGGAAACTGGAAAATATTGGAGGGGTGACAGGTAAGCTTCTATCATGGATGAAAAATTTTCTGACTGATAGAAAAATGAGGGCAGTAATCAGAGGCAATGTATCGGAATGGAGAAATGTCACAAGTGGAGTACCACAGGGTTCAGTTCTTGCACTAGTGATGTTTATTGTGTACATAAATGATCTACCAGTTGGTATACAGAATTATATGAACATGTTTGCTGATGATGCTAAGATAATAGGAAGGATAAGAAATTTAGATGATTGTCATGCCCTTCAAGAAGACCTGGACAAAATAAGTATATGGAGCACCACTTGGCAAATGGAATTTAATGTTAATAAATGTCATATTATGTTATGTGGAATAGGAGAACATAGACCCCACACAACCTATATATTATGTGAGAAATCTTTAAAGAATTCTGATAAAGAAAGAGATCTAGGAGTGGTTCTAGATAGAAAACTATCACCTGAGGACCACATAAAGAATATTGTGCAAGGAGCCTATGCAATGCTTTCTAACTTCAGAATTGCATTTAAATACATGGATAGCGATATACTAAAGAAATTGTTCATGACTTTTGTTAGGCCAAAGCTAGAATATGCAGCTGTTGTGTGGTGCCCATATCTTAAGAAGCACATCAACAAACTGGAAAAGGTGCAAAGACATGCTACTAAGTGGCTCCCAGAACTGAAGGGCAAGAGCTACGAGGAGAGGTTAGAAGCATTAAATATGCCAAAACTAGAAGACAGAAGAAAAAGAGGTGATATGATCACTACGTACAAAATAGTAACAGGAATTGATAAAATCAACAGGGAAGACTTCCTGAGACCTGGAACTTCAAGAACAAGAGGTCATAGATTTAAACTAGCTAAACACAGATGCCGAAGAAATATAAGAAAATTCACCTTCGCAAATAGAGTGGTAGACGGTTGGAACAAGTTAAGTGAGAAGGTGGTGGAGGCCAAGACCGTCAGTAGTTTCAAAGCGTTATATGACAAAGAGTGCTGGGAAGGCGGGACACCACGAGCGTAGCTCTCATCCTGTAACTACACTTAGGTAATTACCTGTATAGGTGTATGAGGTTGTATGAGGAGGGTGTATGAGCTGGAGGAGGCAGAAGTCACACTGCAGCAAGCTCCTGGAAATATCGAATTACCTAAGTATTGGGAACAGGTTGAGGGCTACAGTGGTGTCCCAGGTTACATAAAGGTTCAGGGAAGAGTAAAAGCAAATAAAATACAATAAACAAGTAAAAGTGAGTGAAAATAGCTGAGTGGAAAAGTTTGTTTTGGTCTAGAACAAAAACAAAGATGGCCGCCGCCACCACCACCACTGAGAATATAGACACACCAACAGATGATGGTTTCAAAGGATTCTCACCACAAGATATAAGGAAAGGAGGTGTTCTTGGCAGGTTAGAGATAATTGAGGACATGCAAAAGAAGTATGAAGAAAAAGTGCTTAAATTAGAAGAGGACAATGGAGCTCTTTGGAGTGAGCTTTGCACTCTAAAAGGGAGTATGCTTCAACAAGGTAAGATTATTACTGCATTAACAGACAAGGTAACAAATCAGGAGGAGCAAATCAAGGAACTAGTGAAAGAAAATGAGGCATGGAAAGTGAAGTGTGGTGACTTTGAAGAAATAAACAAGAAAATAGACTCATATGGTGAACAACTCCAAGCAAGCCTAAGGGCTAACATAGAGTTAGGTAAGGATCTCCAACTGGAAACTTCACTGACAACTCACATAGAGGAGGTGAATAAAGAACTAGAAAAGTATAAAGAAGAAATAAAAGCGACATATGCTGAAGTTGTGAAAGAGAAAGAGACTATCAAAGAAGTGTGTTCGGAAGTCAAAACCAGAAATGACCAACAAGAAGCAGAAATTAGGCAAGCAATTAGGAAAGAACTGGTTACCAACAGTAAACTGGTACAAAACACTGCAGATAGAACTAAGTCCATAATCATTTTTGGATGTTTAGAGAAGGAAATTCCATCTAGGGTGGACCGAGCGGCAGAAGAGATGAAAATCATAGAGAAAATAGTAGGTTTAGGAGAAGGCTCAAAGGAAAATGTCAGTGATTTTAGAAGAATAGGAAAAATATGAGAAAGAAAAGAACCGCCCCTTGAGGGTGACGTTTAATGGAGTGAAAAACATGATGGAAGTGCTAAGAAATGCCAGGAAACTGCAGAGTGATGAGGTTGGCAAATTTTGGTCAATAAGACAAGACCTCTCCAAGGAAGACAGAGAAAAGCTGAAAATGAACCTAATTGAGGCAAAACGTCTAAATGGGGATAGAAATGAAGACGACAGAAATTCTTTTTTTTACAAAGTGACAGGGACCGGAAAGCTTGTGAAATGGTACATAAAAACAAAGCAACAAGATCAGTAGTGGAAGGGGGAGTAAAGAGCAAAGGAAAAGGGAACATGTTCCTGAAAATTGTATATACCAACATAGATGGAGTGAGGTCAAAAACTTTGGAGTTGCAAGATATAATCCAGCTTAGGGTCCCAGATATTGTTGCATTATCAGAGACGAAACTTGAAGGAAATATAATAAATGAAGTCATATTCCCAAGAGGCTACTCAGTTTGGAGACGTGACAGGAAAACTAGGAAGGGAGGAGGAGTGGCTGTACTGGTGAAAAAACACCTGAAGGTAAAAGAGTTAATATTTGAAAACCCTCGAGATATTGACATAATGGCATTGCAGATCTGGAATCAGGATGATAAGCTGATAATTGTAAATACCTACAGCCCACCAGCAAGCAACACATGGACAAAGGAAGAACTGGATGACAAACGAGAGGGCCTCATAATGGTCATGAGAGATATTATTGTACAAGCAGATAAAGATAAATCACGACTGTTGATACTGGGGGACTTCAACTTTAGAGCAATAGACTGGGAGGCCTATGAAGCAAGAACGGAGGACTTTTGGACATGCAGATTTGTGAACCTCATTCTGGAGACATTCTTGTATCAACACATAAAGCAAGCCACAAGAATGAGGGAAGGAGATGTACCGTCAGTACTGGATCTAGTATTCACCAGGAAAGAAGAAGAGATTTTTGACATCCAGTACCTTCCTCCCTTGGGAAAGAGTGATCACGTCCTGTTAGACATTAAATATGCTTTAAGATATCATCTAGAAGAAAATGGGGACATTGAAACAGTTGATAAACTCGATTTAAGGAGAGACAACTATGGGGAACTTCAAAAATTTTTTAATGAGTGTAATTGGACAGAATTGTTGCTAGGCAGGGAAGTAAATGAAATGTATGCCAAATTTTTAAAACTATATGAGGAAGGCACACAAACATTCATACCAAAACAGAGATGCAGGGCCAGAAAACAGGATTGGTTCGACAGAAATTGTGAGAGGGCAAGAGACCAAAAGACACAAAAATGGAATCAGTATAGGAAGAGGCCAAACCCCCAAACATACCAGCGATACAAAGATGCGAGAAACAACTATACAGCAGTAAGGAGAGAGGCAGAAAGAAATTTTGAAAATGGGATAGCAGATAAATGTAAAAAAGAACCGGGCCTATTCTACAAATTCATAAACAACAAATTGCAGGTAAAGGATAATATCCAGAGGTTGAAAATGGGAAACAGATTCACGGAAAATGAAAAGGAAATGTGTGAAACATTAAATGAAAAGTTCCAAAGTGTGTTTGTACAAAATGAAATCTTCAGAGAACCAGACACAATAAGAATTCCAGAGAACAACATAGAGTGGATAGAGGTGTCTAGAGATGAAGTGGAAAATATGCTAAAGGAGCTCGGGAAGAACAAAGCAGCTGGCCCAGATGGCGTTTCACCATGGGTTCTGAGAGAATGTGCATCTGAGCTCAGCATTCCACTTCACCTGATCTTTCAGGCATCGCTGTGTACAGGAATCGTAGCAGACGTGTGGAAACAGGCTAACATAGTTCCAATCTACAAAAGTGGCAGCAGGGAAGACCCCCTCAATTATAGACCTGTATCATTGACAAGTGTAATAGTGAAAGTATTGGAAAAGCTAATCAAAACTAAATGGGTAGAACACCTGGAGAGAAATGATATAATATCAGACAGACAGTATGGTTTTCGATCTGGAAGATCCTGTGTATCGAATTTACTCAGTTTCTATGATCGAACAACAGAGATATTACAGGAAAGAGATGGTTGGGTTGACTGCATCTATCTGGACCTAAAAAAGGCTTTCGACAGAGTTCCACATAAGAGGTTGTTCTGGAAACTGGAAAATATTGGAGGGGTGACAGGTAGGCTTCTATCATGGATGAAAAATTTTCTGACTGATAGAAAAATGAGGGCAGTAATCAGAGGCAATGTATCGGAATGGAGAAATGTCACAAGTGGAGTACCACAGGGTTCAGTGCACCAGTGATGTTTATTGTGTACATAAATGATCTACCAGTTGGTATACAGAATTATATGAACATGTTTGCTGATGATGCTAAGATAATAGGAAGGATAAGAAATTTATATGATTGTCATGCCCTTCAAGAAGACCTGGACAAAATAAGTATATGGAGCACCACCTGGCAAATGGAATTTAATGTTAATAAATGTCATGTTATGGAATGTGGAATAGGAGAACATAGACCCCATACAACCTATATATTATGTGAGAAATCTTTAGAGAATTCTGATAAAGAAAGAGATCTAGGGGTGGTTCTAGATAGAAAACTATCACCTGAGGACCACATAAAGAATATTGTGCAAGGAGCCTATGCGATGCTTTCTAACTTCAGAATTGCATTTAAATACATGGATGGCGATATACTAAAGAAATTGTTCATGACTTTTGTTAGGCCAAAGCTAGAATATGCAGTTGTTGTGTGGTGCCCATATCTTAAGAAGCACATCAACAAACTGGAAAAGGTGCAAAGACATGCTACGAAGTGGCTCCCAGAACTGAAGGGCAAGAGCTACGAGGAGAGGTTGGAAGCATTAAACATGCCAAAACTAGAAGACAGAAGAAAAAGAGGTGATATGATCACTACATACAAAATAGTAACAGGAATTGATAAAATCGACAGGGAAGATTTCCTGAGACCTGGCACTTCAAGAACAAGAGGTCATAGATTTAAACTAGCTAAACACAGATGCCGAAGAAATATAAGAAAATTCACCTTCACAAATAGAGTGGTAGACGGTTGGAACAAGTTAAGTGAGAAGGTGGTGGAGGCCAAGACCGTCAGTAGTTTCAAAGCGTTATATGACAAAGAATGCTGGGAAGACGGGACACCACGAGCGTAGCTCTCATCCTGTAACAACACTTAGGTAATTACTTAGGTAATTACCTGTTGATAGACGATTGAGAGGCGGGACCAAAGAGCCAGAGCCCAACCCCCGCAAGCACAACTAGGTGAGGACATATATTGTAAAAGTACAAGTCGCCGACTAGTGGGCAGAGAGCACCACGCCGGCCAGGCAAAGAAGGCACAAAACTGCATCAAAAGGCCCACCTCGACAGCAAAACCGCAAAGTCCCAGCACAACCACAATATGTGCCAAGACCCAAAAAGATCAGTCTGCAAGCCAGGAAGACCCCGGAACTCCAGACGGCAGAACCGGGTCACACGAGGAAACAATGTCCCCTGAACCCAAAAAAGGGGGCCCAAGAGGAAGAAACCTCCAGAACGAAACCAAGGAACCCAAAGGAACCCAGAATCGAACCAGGGGGTTCGATTCCCCATTTCGGTTCATTTGCCGGCGGAGAACACCACTGAAAGGCAAAGCACAGCCCCCAGCAGAACCCCCTGGGAAAACGGTCCCAACAGACCGAAAACCGAGGAACAAGGTGTGGGAGCAAGCATACCAGCCAGGGGCACTGAGCCTAAACCCAAAGGCTCAGACCCAAAACAGAAAAATTGGAAAAACCCGTTGTAAAATCAACACCCAAACGTTCCCAGAGGAACAGGCAGCGGAAAGAAAACACCAGAAAAACAAAGAAACGACAACAGGAGAACAAAAGCCCTGAAAAAAATTTGAAAACTCACCCGAGACGCTCGCTCGCACACCCAGACGCATGTAAACAAACCGCAACGCCGCCCTGGTGGCCACGCCGTGAAACCGGCAGAAGAAAATGGCCGCCAGCAGGGGCTGTGACTGACGCTAAATACACAAAAATATGCCAGCAAATGTGGGAAGCTAGCAGACTGGATGGGCGAAAAACGTCGCCCAACAGCAGAACAACCCCGGCAGGGGCAAAACCGCCCCAGAACTGCTAGCAGGCATCCCCCACAGCCCCGGGAACCAACAACAGAGGCCACGGGGCAGAGCCGTCCTCCAAGCCCTCCGCCCTTAAAGAAAAGCAAGAGTCCATGGGAAAGGCAACAAGAAAGGGCCGCTGGTAAGACCCAGAAGCCTTGGCAGGACGCACAGGCTCAAACCTCCGTCCCCAACCCGAACGGGGCAGCCCCTGAAAACCTCCCGAGTCTCTGACGCAACTAAACCCCGCCCCGACCCCGAAACCCACAGACGGTCCGAAGCTGGGAACATGGAGGAAAAGGGGCGAACAGCACCTAACCAAACGGGGCGGCCACGGGGCATTCGAGTGGGAAACCAACCTAGCATGTTGCAGCAACCTAACCAAGCTTGCAACACGGATGCCGCCTGTACTCAGAACAGTAATAACATCAGGAGAGTACTGGAGAACAAGCAGAGAATCACTCACAAGACTCCGGGTCAAGGTGTCAGTGACCCAACAGGCAGCATGACGGAGGTAAAAATGGCGACTGTCACCCGGAGACAGGGGAACAGCAACCAACGATCCCGTACAAGACGGGTTGGAACCCGGAAGACACATGCAATGGTCCCCCGAGCCCAGACAGGGGTTTCCAGGGCCCGTAGGGTAACAACTACGGGAAGCCCGGGCAAGGTGTTGCTAACCGGTTAAGAAACCCAAACATAACAAGAGGGTAGATTATAGCACTGAAAACCCCTGAGACGTGTACAATCACGGGGGCCTAGCAGAGGGCCGCCAAACACTACCAGTGGAACTATAACCACCTTAGGGAAACCCCCACCAGGCATGAAAAATTAAAAACAAAAGAAAAACCCCGCAAAAGTACACCGTCTCCAGAGGCAACAGAAACCGGCCGCCGCTTAGGTGGCAGGCTGTGCAACACCTTGACGCCCTAACCAGCACAATACCAATTCCTACCCAGGGCCAAACAAGGGCCCCAATCCCCAGCTGGCCCAAGGGCGAGGCAAATGCCGAGCAGCAAGAACCTCTACGGGAATGGTTCCCGAACGCCCCAGGGAAGATAACCCTGTTACGCAAGGGCAGTACTCACAGGGCGCTTAGGGAAGTCAGCCACTAAGCACATGCAGCCCCAGCACTGATGAAGTACTTCTGGCCACCGCACAACACAACACACGGCAGTGAACGCCACACAAGGCAAACACCGCCTAGGAAACTGAGGCCAGAGAAGCGTCAATCCCGGTTGACATTAGCGAACGAACTGGAGCTTGGCAGCCGGCGCGGTAGGTCCGGGGCTCCCCCCTCCCCCTCCCGGGGTGGGGAAGGCTGCGCGGACGATCGGCGCGGCAGTAAAGTGTGATGTTTGCTTGTTTGCTTGTTTCCTTGTGATTGTAGGGAGTTTCTACCTCTATGTTCGGTTTTTGTTTTAGTTTTTACCATGTGCGGTTTGTTTTGTTATGCCTACCTTTCTGGGTGCCTAACCCCGGTCGATGGCAGATAAGGAAAACCCCAACCACAAGGGGTTTTCCAGGGCCATTGCTCCCTGAAACCTCTCTGAAGGGGCCAGGTTCTGGCGCTGGTCCCTGGTAGGTCTGAACTCCTTAGCTAATGTCCCGGTCTATTATAACATACATTAGCCCGATAAGCTCCAGGGAGCCATAGGGGCTCCCCACAGAAAACTCTATTGTGCTGCTTAATGGCTAACAAATGCTAACACTAAAAAATATGACCATATAGCTACTGCAAAAATTAACCATAAAGTTACTAGAAAGAAAGATATTCACTGACCTTGGCCAACAGCCACTCAAACCAGGCAAAGAGAGGAGGGTAATCAAGAGTCCATTCTGACGTCTGCTCAAAATACCACTTATCAATGGGAAGACTGTGAGTAATGGCCAGCCAGTTGCGATGCACCTCAAAATCTGTAGAGTGGCTGTAACAGCACAAAATTGCTTAATTTCTTAGGATACTAAAAGGTATTACATACAATAATAAAAGTTAAAAATACTACAAAGCAAGTCAATCATATATGAAAGTAAAGTAATGAATATTATTTGTTGAAATCCAATAAACTACCTGGCATCAAATAGGGATATCTTTTACAATAACTGCTTTAAAAATTTATTAATAAACCAGCGTTGAATGTAATTAAACGCCATTTTCTGGGTGAGACCCGGAGGCTCCCTGGAGCTTACTAGACTGATATGCTAATGTCAGACTTTGCCATCAGTCATGTGTATGGAGTTCTGTGAGCCTACCGGGGACTGCGAGCCAGAACCTGGCCCCCTCAAACAGGCATGGGGACCAATGGCCTACAGAAACCCCCGTGTGGTTGGAAGCATTCTATGTCTGCCATCGACCGGGTCAGGCACCCAGAAAGGTAAGCTTCTAAAACAAATCCCTATTCTGGTAAAAATTGTTGTTACCAAAAGCAGAACAAAGGGATAGAACTCCCCTAAAAGAAACGAGCAAGCGATCATGATGTCACATGTCACCTCGCCGCTGTCTGTGCAGCTCCCCCCTCCCCAGGAGGGAGAAGGGGGAGCCCCAGACTCTTCACGCCAGCTATCCACCCATCAGTTCTGAGGCTGGATGTCAAAACACTCGAAAAAAATGCCGACCGGGGGGAGGGAGGGATGCCGGGGAGCCTCCGGGTCTCACCCCGAAAATGGCATTTCATTACATTCAACGCTGGTTTTCTGGGGGAAACCCCTTCGGCTCCCCGGAGCTAACTACCCACAGAGGAAGAACGCAGGGACTTACCCGGGAGGTGGTTGTTGCTCACTCCACAATTCGAAGTTGAGACAACTGGCTGCAACCACCGACCCAAAACGACACAGGCCCGACTAGGCCTAGGGACGTGCACGAGGCAACAAGCAGCCAGGACCCTGTTCGACCGCCTAAAGCCCCGCGCTCGAATGTCAGCCCAGGACATGGTGCCAAAGCAGTTGCCCCTCATGCTAGAGGAGAAGGAGCAGGTAGGATGTATCAATCTTCCTGTTCAACATAGGCCTAGGCCTAAGGTCTAATCTTTAGTGCGCCAAATAGGTCACCAACAGCGGTACTAAGTGTGCACCTCCCCTCCTACTAACTGTGGTAGGCCGTGGATGTGTGAATTGGCCAGAAATTAAGACAGTAATTCTTTATGTGGCAATATCGAGGCACGCTGAGGGGAGCGTTGTGAGGTATGTGGGCTGCCCCACAGTACCTGGGGCCCCAGGCATCACTCGTGTGTAATTACCTAAGTGTAATTACCTAAGTGTAGTTACAGGATGAGAGCTACGCTCGTGGTGTCCCGTCTTCCCAGCACTCTTTGTCATATAACGCTTTGAAACTACTGACGGTCTTGGCCTCCACCACCTTCTCACTTAACTTGTTCCAACCGTCTACCACTCTATTTGCGAAGGTGAATTTTCTTATATTTCTTCGGCATCTGTGTTTAGCTAGTTTAAATCTATGACCTCTTGTTCTTGAAATTCCAGGTCTCAGGAAGTCTTCCCTGTCGATTTTATCAATTCCTGTTACTATTTTGTATGTAGTGATCATATCACCTCTTTTTCTTCTGTCTTCTAGTTTTGGCATATTTAATGCTTCTAACCTCTCCTCGTAGCTCTTGCCCTTCAGTTCTGGGAGCCACTTAGTAGCATGTCTTTGCACCTTTTCCAGTTTTTTGATGTGCTTCTTAAGATATGGGCACCACACAACAGCTGCATATTCTAGCTTTGGCCTAACAAAAGTCATGAACAATTTCTTTAGTATATCGCCATCCATGTATTTAAATGCAATTCTGAAGTTAGAAAGCATAGCATAGGCTCCTTGCACAATATTCTTTATGTGGTCCTCAGGTGATAGTTTTCTATCTAGAACCACTCCTAGATCTCTTTCTTTATCAGAATTCTTTAAAGATTTCTCACATAATATATAGGTTGTGTGGGGTCTATGTTCTCCTATTCCACATTCCATAACATGACATTTATTAACATTAAATTCCATTTGCCAAGTGGTGCTCCATATACTTATTTTGTCCAGGTCTTCTTGAAGGGCATGACAATCATCTAAATTTCTTATCCTTCCTATTATCTTAGCATCATCAGCAAACATGTTCATATAATTCTGTATACCAACTGGTAGATCATTTATGTACACAATAAACATCACTGGTGCAAGAACTGAACCCTGTGGTACTCCACTAGTGACATTTCTCCATTCTGATACATTGCCTCTGATTACTGCCCTCATTTTTCTATCAGTCAGAAAATTTTTCATCCATGATAGAAGCTTACCTGTCACCCCTCCAATATTTTCCAGTTTCCAGAACAACCTCTTATGTGGAACTCTGTCGAAAGCCTTTTTTAGGTCCAGATAGATGCAGTCAACCCAACCATCTCTTTCCTGTAATATCTCTGTGGCTCGATCATAGAAACTGAGTAAATTCGATACACAGGATCTTCCAGATCGAAAACCATACTGTCTGTCTGATATTATATCATTTCTCTCTAGGTGTTCTACCCATTTAGTTTTGATTAGTTTTTCCAATACTTTCACTATTACACTTGTCAATGATACAGGTCTATAATTGAGGGGGTCTTCCCTGCTGCCACTTTTGTAGATTGGAACTATGTTAGCCTGTTTCCACCCGTCTGCTACGATTCCTGTACACAGGGATGCCTGAAAGATCAGGTGAAGTGGAATGCTGAGCTCAGATGCACATTCTCTCAGAACCCATGGTGAAACGCCATCTGGGCCAGCTGCTTTGTTCTTACCGAGCTCCTTGAGCATTTTTTCCACTTCGTCTCTAGACACCTCTATCCGCTCTATGTTGTTCTCTGGAATTCTTATTGTATCTGGTTCCCTAAAGATTTCATTTTGTACAAACACACTTTGGAACTTTTCGTTTAGTGTTTCACACATTTCCTTTTCATCTTCCGTGAATCTATTTCCCATTTTCAACCTCTGAATATTATCCTTTACCTGCAATTTGTTGTTTATGAATTTATAGAATAGACCTGGTTCTGTTTTACATTTGTCCGCAATCCCTTTTTCAAAATTTCTTTCTGCCTCTCTCCTCACTGCCGTGTAGTTGTTTCTTGCATCTTTGTATCGCTGGTATGTTTGGGGGTTCGGCCTCTTCCTGTATTGATTCCATTTTTGTGTCTTTCGGTCTCTAGCCCTCTCGCAATTTCTATTGAACCAATCCTGTTTCCTAGTTCTGCATCTCTGTTTTGGTATAAATTTTTTTGTGCCTTTATCATATATTTCACAAAACTTGCCATACATCTCATTCACTTCCTTGCCTAGCATCAAGTCATAATATAGTCTTTGTGTTGTGTAATATAGTCTTTGTGCCCTCCCTTCCCAAGTTCGCGGTTTGTGTGTGAGACTAGTGTGTTTACACGAGAGACTGCCAGGACACCCCATACTGTATAGTACCCCTACACTACATGTGAGAACTGTGACCCTAGTGCCTTGTGGGTGTCTATATGTGTATGTATGTGCGGGGTAGACATACCACCCAAGACACATATGAAATGAGCCGCAGCAAATAGATGGATCGTGTAATGCGAAGTCAGTCGAGACAACATGTGAGTATGGCTAGTGTGCCCAGGAACCGTAACAGCCCCCCCCCCCCCTTCCCCCCCGGCGTGGGCTCCCTTCCCTGCTAGGGGCCCTCAGGTACAGATCCCAACCCAGGGCCCTCCAGTGAGGATCCCAACCCAGGGCCCTGCAACAGTAATGGTACAGGTGACTCTACAACAGAGGATGATGGTAACTTCCAAGTAGTCCAAAGCAGAAACAGCATGAAACAGGACAGGTTATAGCGACAGGGTGAGCAGCAACAGCAGCAGCAGCAACAACAACAACAACAACGACAAGACGAAGACAGTGAGTGGCACACCCTAATCTTTCCTGCAATGGGACTGACAGCAGCAGAGAAGTACATATGGATTATTAAGGCCGACCACACACACAGAGCGGTGTATCGCATAGAGAGCAGGTGTGTAGGTGGCAATGTTAGCGCACAAGTGCAGGGTTACAGTGCCCTGAAGTACTTCACAGAGACCCTGAAGTACTTCACGGTCTCGAGTAACAAAGTAAGGATGTTAAATTGTTGGAAGCAAACCCACAGACAAGACAAACTAAAATCATAATCAAGAACTACAGTATTCATGTTGACGTGGAATTTCTCCAGGACTATGAACAGATTGTTTGGGTCAAGCGCAACACTGGACCAGGGGGGACTGCCCAAAAATCAAGCAATTGCTCTGTGGAAGGGAGACCTGCCCCCAGTCATTAAAATACGAGGCATGAGGGCATGCAAAGTCGAGAGGTATATTGGCAGCCTGTCCTTATGTGGCAACTGTCAACGCTGGGATCACAGAAAGTGGCAATGTGATCACCCAATTAGGTGTGGGAGTTGCAGTGGCTCTCGCAACACCAAGCAGTGTCTGGCCAAGCTTACACCGGATGGGGGTGGCGGGTGGCGGGGTAATACCCAAATGTGTCAACTGCAAGCAGCCCCATCATGTCTGGAACAGGTATTGCAGCAAGAAGCCTGACTGGCAGGGCTTGAGGACACCGACGCGAACAGCAGGTGAACGCATAGAGAGTTCAGGGGCGGGAATGGCTCCGTGAACAGTACCACAGCAAGTCAGGGTCCAGCCCGGGACCCGGGCCAGGGTCCAGCCTACAGTAGGCAGACAATAGCCTGGGGTAGTGGTGGAGTGACCCACCACCACCCCACACAGGCCCAACCAGACCCCCTTCCTCTCACAAACTCACTCACCTCTACCTCACTCACCAACCCCAACCCTACCTCACTCAGTAACCCCAACCCAACCCCACTCAACAACCCTATTCCTGCCTCATCACCATTACCCCCTAACCCCTCCCAGTCAACCAGCTCTTCTGCCTTTCAGGTGACCCTCCCTCCGTCCTTCCCAACCAACCCCTCCCTCCCTCCCTCCCAACCAACCACTCCCTCCCCTTCTCACCCACCTACCACTCCCCCCACCCTTCTCCTCACTCATCAGCCAACACTTTACTGGATCCAGATAAAACAATGCCGCCCGATATGGAAGCAATGATTACGCACGTGATAAAAAATCACTCATTCATGCAAGAATTAATGACCAAGCAAAATAAACTTGAGAATACCCTATGTACAATCCAGAAGACTCAGGAGGACATACTTCAAATTCTGCAGGGGCTGAACTTGTCTCAGGCGAGCTCAGCAGGTTGCAACTTAGTGTATGAGGATGCAACACGAGCCAAGGCACATAACAGCAGACTCAGTGCTATTGTTGGCCCAGTGAACACATCAACACCAATGAACACACCACCACTAGTGAACACAACACCACCACCAGTGAACACAACGACACTAGTATACACAACACCATTAACCACTCGCACAAATACAAACAGTACCACCAGCACATGACGGTGGTGCAACACCACATACAACACCACCAGTGCACACACTCTCACCAGCAACAACACCGCACACAGCACATCTGATGACCAACACCTCCACGATGGATAACCACGGTGAAGAAAGTCTCACTATCTTAAAATGGAACTACAATGGCATTCGCGGCAGACTTAATGACATCATACAATACGCTCGTGAACACCAAACTGACATCATAGTGCTACAGGAGACACTCGTGGGTGATAACTTCAACCCAAGGTTCAGCGGTTATCGCAAGTTTTCCCTGCCCTCTGGGGACAGGAAACGGGGTCTTATTACCTATGTCAGCAACAACATACCTGCACAGATTATTGATGATCTTCACATGGAGGATGACTATGAATCACTGGGGGTAACCCTTCACTTAAACAATAATGCCCTACATATAATCAACATATATGTGCCACAGAGTAAACTTGACCTTGACACACTACCTGAATTTGTTAATGAAGAACCTACCCTGCTGGTCGGTGACCTTAATGCCTGGCACCCACACTTTGAAGCCAACTGTCATCAGCCCAATGTCAATTTACAGAAACTGTCACTCTATGTCAGGGGGAGTGAAAACCTTAGAGTCTTGGGTGATGAACAGCCAACTCACCACAGAGGCAGAAGACTGGACTATGCTCTCCTGCTGAATGCACAGGACACGGATGCCAGTACACACATTGTGCACAGTTTATGTAGTGACCACTGGGCACTGATTACCACCGTCGACATGAGCAAGAGAAGGAAAGAGACAAAAAAAATAAAAAGGTTATCACTCGGATCAGATATGAGGCCGCTTTACAGGATGAGTGACTGGTTCACGGAATACCAAATCCCAGAAGACACTGATACATTTATTGATGACCTCAATCACCAAATTGAGCACTGTCTCAGAGTTCCACACCATACAACTGGGCGAAGTAACCCTCAGAGGAAGAAAATAAAATGGTATGAGAATGACTACATAAAGATGATCAAAGCAAATGTAAGGAGCATGAGTAGAGAGTACCGGAGACATCCCACTAAAAGCAACCGAGAGCTGTTTAAAACTGTGTGTCAAGTAGCCAGGGAAGAGAAGAATAAAGAGCGGGAAAGACAATGGCTTGAATTCACTAGCTTTATTGGAAGAGAAACATCTGCAAGACAAGTGTGGGCAAAAATTCAGATAGCTAAGAGGGGCAGAACCTGGCCTGCAGCTCACAAAGACCCCTCAGGGTAAGGCCGGGGAACTAATTCACAAGTGGAGTGATGCAGCATCATCCTCCTCCCTCCCTGCAGAAGTAAGCAGGGAACAGCTCCTCCAACATAATGACAGAAGGATTAGGATAACAAGAGCACAATCTAGTGATGACGAGTATGGGAATCCAATCACAATCCAGGAAGTAAAGGGGTCTATGAAAAAGGGTAAAAGTACAGCACCTGGTGACGATGGCATCACCTACGACATACTCAATGCTCTGTCTGAAGTGTCTGGGAATCCACTACTCCACCTGTTTAACAAATCATTAACTAAGTGGCGTGTTGCCCACACAATGGAAACACGCAATAATTGTCCCCATACCGAAGCCCACTGAAACTGGCAATTACAGACCTATCAGTCTCGTGTCATGCACTTGCAAGATGCTTGAAAGGATCATCCTAAATCGACTGTTGCACAAAATAGGCAGGTTAGGGGAGGGGGTTAATGGATTTGTTAAAGAACATAGCACAGCAAATTGTATAGTTAATTACCAGGTTAATGACACAGCTGTACAAGTACTCTGTATTTGTTGACATCAAAGGAACTTTCGACAAATTACAGGGGATTGCGATCCTGGATGAGCTTGCATGCATGGGTGTCAAGGGGAGACTCATGAAATGGATTGAAGACTACCTCACAGGGAGGAAAGCCAAGGTCTGCTTCAATGGAGCAATCTCAAGAACAATGAATATGGAACTCAGGACCCCCCAAGGAGGAGTCTTAAGCCCCACACTATTCAATGTACAGTGGCACCTCGAATAACGAATTTAATCCATTCCATATTCGTCATGTGAAACGGACGTCATACAAAACGAGTGTCCCCATGTAACCACTGTGATGTACTGTGTTTATTGTGAAATTCCCCCAGTGTGCATGACATCAAATGTTCCCAAAAAGTCATTTTTCTTTGTAAAATGATAAATTACCTTCCCTGAACATGTCTATGTAAACATAATTACCAAATTCCACTTACTTTGGCTTTGAGGACGTGGACAAGGTGCGCTGTGAGGTCATCAGGGCCTGGTCGCCCGTGTGTGAAGCTCCCAGACACGGTCGCGCAGGCCATTCAAGCACAGCGTGTTGCCACAAATATATTTTCAAATATTTTTTTTATGTATTTACAATGCAGTTTTATTCGTTTCTTTTACCGTATATGATGCATATTTGTGACCTTTACAATATGTATACAGTAGAATGTTCATAATTTTCCATGGAACTGTGATACATGTGTCAGTAAAGTGTCCAAAATAAATGTTTATTGTCACTATATTACGTTGTCAAAATTCACTAAAATTACAATATGTACAGTGTCACACACTATTTACACAGGAAGTGTAAATACTGTATTACACACTCAGTACTTTGGAGGTGCGTAATAATCAACGAAGTAGTCCATGGTACACAGCACGACTTTGCTCTCGTTATACCAGCTACAGATAGATTTTCGCTTCCTGTTTCATTGTTCTGTGTGCTTGCAAATAACGCACTCGCGTGCACCCTTGGATTTAGTACTTGTAGGTGGTATGTAGCCAAGCTTGTAAAGCATAAGGTAGTATCGAAACGATTATAGGAAAAGCTCAATGTGTAAGGTCATCTTGAAAAGATCGCTTTGTAAGGTCCCACACAGAAAGAGATTCAGCTAACCTCAAAGAGTGTCTGTCAGTCAGGAAGAGATTCAGCTAGCCTCAAAGAGAGTCCGTCAGACAGGAAGAGATTCAGGTATTCTTGAAAATATCTACGGAAAACACCACCATGAAAGCCGCGAACACTGTTCATCTATGCTACTTGTATCAGATGCATCATCACTGAACGCAGAAAACGATTCATCTATGTATCATCTATATACATTGGAGATGGCAAGGGTGGGGCTCAGAGCTACAACTGGATACGCTCGCTGTATCATCCTCATAGGTGCTGTATCACTTGCATCTGACCGTTGTGTTAAGTCCTTATTGCGCCTAGCTTCACCAATATTATGACCCTTATGTTCTACAAACAATAAGGTCTGAATTTCACGGACTGAGTGCAATCTTTCAACACCGTGTGGGACAGGTGTTTGGGAGCCAGAGGCATGTGTGCCACAAATGGTTGCTCACGCAGTACTAACCCAGCCAGCAGCCCTAGTCTTTCATATTTGTTATTGCAAAAGGTTTGTTCAGTGTTTGTCGGGTAGGCTACTCCATTATGACAATCTTTCTTTGTTTCAAATGTGTTCCATTTGTTTTGTATTTGTCACTTATGTCTCAATAATGGAGCAGCCTACCCGACAAACACCGAACGAACCTTAATGGCATTTGTCCATTTTTCAAATTGTTTCAACAGTTTTTATTTAGGAAACATGGAGCAGCCTACCTGTAGACCACCGAACGAACCTTTTTGACATTTGTTCTGCTTTTCAAAATTCTTCATTTTTTATATTATTTACGTTTTTTTTTTTAGTAAGAAACATGGAGCAGCCTACCTGCCGACCACCGAACGAACCTTTTTGACATTTGTTGTATATTAGAAATTTCATTTCTTTTTTCCTACAAAAATGTCAATGCTTTGCAACATCTCAGCAGTCACCCCTTTATATCCCACCATCATTAGCATCTTTAAACAACAACAACATAATTTATGTGCATCGTCGGAGGCGTCTGAGAATGTGCAAGAAGCAGCGCGACCCCACCATGTGGTGTTGACGTTACTCAAACGAGCGTTCGCCATACTGCCAGCGTTTGACACCGATCGGGCCATTCGTTACCCAAAATGTTAGCCTTTTGGGGTGATCGTTATGCGAGGTACCACTGTACTTATGAACGCCATTGCAAATATTGATTTCCCGGAAGGAACACAACAAGTGGGGTATGCAGATGATGTTCTAATACAAGCTCCCACCTTGGGAAAAATTAAACAGTCCGTTGAACTCCTCAGAAGGAAATGTATTGAGCTCGGTTTCACTCTCTCCACAAATAAGACAAAAGCATACTCTCATCACAAGAGGGGAGAAAATGAATAACAACAAATTAATGGTGTAACAATTGAATTGGTTGACTACTATCGGTACCTTGGTGTCACTGTCGGCTCTTACAAGGGGAAAGGGGAAGAAAGAGGAGCTCAATCAACTCATAGGAACATGCAAAAGTCGACTCAGGGCTCTGAAAGCTATGACCTGTAATGGACATGGAGCCTCTATTGTCGTGCTTAAAATGATGTACACAGCCTATTCATAGACTATGCTGCACCAGTTTTGTGCACCTACTCCCAAAGAGATATGAAAAGGCTCGAGAGCATTCAAAATGAAGCCATGACAATCATTCTTGGAGTCCCAAGAACACCCAAAACGTCTAATCTACGAGAGGAGTTGTCCCTCCCCAGTGTTAAAAGCAGAATTAAGGAACTGAATGCTAAGCTTGCAATTAGGATAGCCAGAGATCCCTATTACAATGATATTGCTAAGAAAAAACTGAGCTCTGTGTTACTTACAGGTGGAAACATGAGAAGCAAAAAATGGAATCACAGATCAGTCTGCTACCTTGAAGAACTTCAACTGCTTGAGCAAGCCCGTGAGCTCATGCCTGTAGAGAGGTTACCTCCCTAGGAGGATGACTCATGCAGAATTATCATCAATGAAATGGCAACGAAAAAATCCAATATGATACCACAGGCAATAAGGCACAAGTATCTTGAAGAAATTTATAAAGAAGTTGGAGACGAACTAGATCAAATCTACACTGACGGGTCATCTAATCCTGTTAATGGCAGGGCTGGTGCAGCATACATTGTAATTAAGGATAATGCTTTCCAACGCAGAAATGAAGAAAAAGCACGTATTGAGAACTATGCCTCTTCAATGCAAGCAAAGCTAACTGCTATTGTTATGGCGTTAAGGTTTCTTGAACGGAACACTAACGGTGCAGTGATTTGCACTGATTCAAAAGCAGCACTGCAAAGTCTAAGTAAAAATCAGGCAGAAAATCTTGCAATAGCCGCTGCAATTAAGAGAGCTGTGAGAGTACTAACCAATCAGAGAAGAGTCGTCAAGTTTCTGTGGATCTCCTCCCATGTTGGAATATGTGGGAATGAACGAGCAGATGTGCTGGCTGCTGAAGGCGATGAAGGAGAGTATATTGAATACTTCATACCCAAGACTCTTCTACAAATTAGATGTATTGTCAGGCAATATCACCGTGACAAGGTAACTGAGGAGAGGAGGATAGAAGCACAAACCAGTGAATCTGTACGATGGTACAACATGGTTGCAGCTGGCAATCCCAATCATTATGGACGAAGAGAAGGAGGATGCAGGAGAGAATCTGTAATAGCGAGAATCCATCTTGGATACAAATATCCATGGGGATTCGGAATGGAAACAACAGCTGAGCAACGAAGTTGCAGAATCTGTGATGAGAGTGACGGACACCGCCTTGACCACTATCGACGTGAATGTGAACACCTGAGAGACATTAGAAATATGTGTAGAATAATAAACCCCACATTGTTTGAGTTAGGAAAACACTATTTGTCAAATATTGATACTGTTCTTAAAAGATTCCCCCATTTTGCACCCGCAAGATAATGTAAGCTTTTAAGGGTTGACGAATGTTAATCTTCTTGTTTGAGGAGCTGTTCACTTGAGACAGTTAAGCAAGTCCCAGCTGTGTCTGGGTATAAGTGACAGGATGAACAACCCAGTAGGTTTTCTTCCTATTGGAGAGTGTTGTACATGCTGCTATGGCGGTATGTCCACTCATAGGATGAGTGGCGCTGCCCAATAAATGTACGCACGTTTAACGAAGATAAGTTCCAGCTCATGCGCTATGGAAAAAATGAAAATATAAAAACGGAAACCACGTACAAAACTCAGGCAAATCATAACAGAACGTAAAGGCAATGTAAAGGATCTGGGTGTACTCATGTCGGAAGACCTTACCTTTAAAGAACACAATAAAGTATCCATCACAACTGCAAGAAAAATGACAGGTTGGATAACAAGAACTTTTCACACTAGAGATGCTATACCGATGATGACATTTTTCAAAACGCTTGTGCTCTCTAGAGTGGAGTACTGCTGCACAATGACAGCCCCTTTCAAAGCTGGAGAAATTGCTGACCTGGAGAGCGTGCAGAGATCCTTTACTGCTAGAATCCACTCAGTAAAACACCTAAACTATTGGGACCGACTAAAGAGCCTAAATCTGTACTCCCTTGAGCGCAGGCGGGAGAGATACATAATAATTTACACATGGAAAATATTAGAGGGGCTGGTCCCAAACCTGCACACAGAAATAACATCACATGAGACCAGAAGACATGGCAGGATGTACAGAATACCCCCGTTGAAAAGCGGAGGTGCAACAGGTACTCTGAGAGAGAACTCTATCAACATCAGAGGCCTGAGACTGTTCAACATGCTTCCGCTACACATAAGGGGCATAACTGGCAATCCCCTCACAGTGTTCAAGAGAGAACTGGATAAGCACCTCCAAAGGATACCTGATCAACCAGGCTGTGACTCATACGTCAGGCTGCGAGCAGCCGCGTCCAACAGCCTGGTTGATCAGTCCAGCAACCAGGAGGTCTGGTCGACAACCGGGCCGCGGGGACGCTAAGCCCCGGAAGCACCTTAAGATAACCTCAAGGTAACGTCATGGGCATGGGAAAAGACCGCAGGCTAGCCTTCAGAACTCTGTGGATGATCTGGGAGACCCGCATCCGCGAACAGGGAAGAAAGGGAAACTGGATCAACCCAAAGCGTGTCCCCGGACACAGAGGCCGAGGCGCGCAAGTAACAGTGAAGAGCCGCCACCGAACACAAAACATGATACACCCCTGGCCCAACCAACCAAGCATCAACAACCCAGGGACCCCTCCAGAATGCAGCAGTTTCAATCTTCGCCAGAAAAGAAGTAGATGGCTGCAGACGAACAAAACCATCATGAAGACTGAAAGAGCAGAAACTGCTGCACCAGAGGAGAGCCCGAAGCTCCCCAACCTGACCCCAGAGGCCAATGCTAACAGAGAAGGATCCTTGGAAAACAATCCTGAACCAAAGGGACCACAACAAACCAAGGAGAAGAAAGAAAGGAGCACTCTGTCCAATGACCAGAACGGCTCAGGGGGCGCAAGAGCAGGCCGGAGGTGAAACCAAGCACGAGACAGCTTGTGAAACGGCACAGAAGTAACATCAAAACCAAAAGCAAGCTGAAGCGGCTCCGCCAGCGCCACACAATACGAGACGACAGTATTGTGCAAGATGATGGCCCCAAACCCCCACAAGAAAAGGACAAGGTCACACCAACAAACGCAACTACCGAAGAAGGGACAGAAGGACCGCCAAAAACACCACACTGCCGCCAAGAAGAAGCTCGCAGGTGGAACACCATCAACTAAGCCACCTGACCAGCAACAGAAGTTGGGATTCGAGGCAGAACCAAACTGGTCCTGCCATGGGCCAAGCGAGCCTAGAAAGAGGCGGAGCCATGGGAAGATCCCGGGTGCGAGCAAGGAGCCAGGAAAGCCGGAAACCCAAGCCGGCAAAGGAGGAGATGGAACATCCGCTGTACAGAAAACATTCCAACTCCTGCGAGCCCACCAGATCAGAGACAATAGTCTCGACCCGCGATGTGAGAGAAGAGAAACCGAGAGAATGTGAAAATGCCAACAGGCTGGGTAAGCCAGGGAACCAGGAACCGAAACCTGGCAATAGGAGAGCCAAAAGGCACAAACAAAACACAACCATGTGTAGGATAAAAGGAGAAAACAGAAAAACAAGAAAAGACCAGAAGAAAAGCCCCAGCACCAAAAGCCAGGGACCAGAGCGCATAAGGAAGATGAGGAACAAAGAAAGCAAGGAGCAAAACGGGAATGAAAGGGACATGACCAACAACACACAGAGCCGCTGGTCATGACCCAACAAGCCACACCAACAACACAGGCATGTGACACATCCCAACACAAGACGAAAAGGAAAAGAGGTGCAAAGGTACGCCAACAGACCAGTACCCGAACCAAGGAGTACGAGCTACGAAGATATGATCACCACATCGAAGATCCTCAAAGGAAGTGATAAGGTAGAGAAAGACCGACCACAGGACCCCAGGGGCACCTGCACCAGGGGAGACTGGTGGAAAGAGCCCAAACGAGTTGCTTTGGTAGGGTAGTAGGGTTGCTAGTTTCTCTTATTTTATTTTATTTTATTTCAGCATGAGTTTCTTTGGTCTTTCTGGCTATTGGTCGCAATTTTACCAGCTACTTGTTTGTTTTGGTTCACCTATCTGAGCGGGCCTGGTTCTGGCTCATGGTTCCCGGTAGGCACAGAACTTCTGTGACTGATGAACCCAAACTAATATAGCACATATCAATTCGGATAGTTTCAGGGAGCCGATGGGGCTCCTCCAGAAAAATGGAATAAATATAGGAAGAGCATCAAACATACCAGCTATATAAACAAGCCAGAAACAACTAAACAGCAGTGAGGAGAGATGAAGGAATTTTGGGAAATGGGAAGCAGACAAATGTAAAACCAGCGTTCAATGTAACAAAACGCCATTTTCTGGGGGAGACCCTGGAGGCTCCCCAGAGCTATCCTGGCTGATATGAATGTGTTAGACCCTGGCATCAGTCAATGAGCATGGAGTTCTAGGTTCAAACGAGCATAAGATCACTACTTCACCGCTCCGCCATCTGAGCAGTTCCCCCCTTTTCGGGAGGGAGAAGGGGAAGCCCCAGACCCCCGCGCTGGCTATCCACCCTGCAGTTCTGAGGCTGGATGTCAAAACATGCAAAAAAAATGCCAACCGGAGGGAGGGAGGGAGGGGTTGCCAGGGAGCCTCCAGGTCTCACCCCGAAAATGGCATTTCATTACATCTAACACTTACTTTCTGAGGAGGAAACCCTTTGGTTTCCCGGAGCTACTTACCCCCCCCCCAAAAAAAAGGAGACTTACCCGGGAGGCTGTCAGCCCTCGCTCCTCAACTAGAAGTCGAGACAACTGGCTGCATCCACCGACCCAATGCGACACAGGCCCAAGTAAGCCCCAGGAACATTAACAAGGTGGCGAGCGGCCAAGACCCTGTTCGACCTCTAAAAACCCGGTGCCTGAATGTCAGCTCCAGACATGTTACCAAAGAGGGCAGCCAACGCAGCAAACTTACGAACATCGTGGGCACAAGGATAGACTGCAGGCTGGCTCAAATAACCCTGCGGATGACCTGAGAGGCCCCGAACTCTGGAACATGGAAGACGGGAAACCGGGTCGACCAAAAGTGCAGAGAGTTTTAAGTGCAGAGAGTTTTGGGTTAACGGCGGAGAGCCACAACTAGACACAACACATGATGCACCCCCGGCCTAAGCAACCAAGCATCAACAACCCAAGGACCCCTCTGGAAAGCAACTGTCTCCTTCAATAGAGAAGGAGGAGATGGCTGCAAACGAACAAACCTACCACCAGGACCAAAAGAGCAGAAGCCCCTGCGCTGGAGGAGAGCATGAAGCTCCCCGACCCAAACCCCAGAGGCCAATGCCAACAGGAAAAAGAGCTTTAGAAAAACAATCCTGTACTGAAGGGGCCACCACAAACCGAGGGGGAAGAGAGAAAGGAGAGCATCTGGTTCAACGACCAGGACGGCACATGAGCAGGCCGGAGGTGAAACAACGCATGAGACAGCATATAGAACGGACCAGAGGTAACATCAATACTGAACACAAGTTGGAGCGGCACCACCAGCGCTGCACGACATGAGGTGACAGTATTCGGCATAAGATGATGGTCAACCACGAAAGAAAAGACAAGCGAACTCAGAGACCGAAGTAAACACACGCAGGGATAAGAACTAACGGAAGGACTGCCAGGAAACTTCATACTGCTGCTGAGATGAAGCACACAGGTGGGACACCATTAACGAAGTCACCAGCGCACCATACAAGTGATGATAGATTTTACAACAGATTTGAGTCAGAAAGCACAAACGCGAAGACTTGAGGAGAAGAATGAACCAGCCACGTACTGTGCCGGACTGATCTGCTATAAGAGGCAGAGTCATGGGAAGACCCTCGGGTTCGGACACCAAGCAAGCAGTGCCTGAAACCAAAGCTGGGCCAGCCACCAAGGAGCCAGAAGGATAACTCTTCCCTGGTTAGTCTCCAACCGAGCCAGGACCCAGAGCAACAGCTGAACCTGAGGAAGAGGTACAGGTAACCCCACCTCGGCCCGTCCTGCCTGAAGGCATTGTCCCCAGCGGCCTCGCAGTCGGGAAAGGGCGCCACATATATCGGGAGACTCCTTGACCACACCGACGCGAAGAGGTCCACTTCCAGAGGCCTGTATGTCTGGCAGGGCCAAATGAACGAGTCAGAGTCGACCGTCCATTCCGTGGACAGGGGAATGAACTGGGACAGATCATCCACCAGGATGTTGGACAACCCCCGAACGTGAACAGCCAGGAAAGCCAAACCCCGAGAACTCAGCTTACGAGTCACCCGAAGCAACCAGTCCCAAAGAGCCAGGGACAACAACGAACCTTTAGTTCAGGCAATGAACCACCAGGGAGCAGTCCGAGTGGAGCTGGATCATCGATCAGCGAGCGACCTGAACCCTCCGAAGCAACATCCACACAGCTGCGAAACCGACAAAAGGACGGACTCTACCATCCCTGGCTGGCCTGGTGAGCACTGGCCACAAAGCCCCTGCCAAGAGACAACGCGTCCATGAACACATGGAGTGAGGGCTTGGGGAGGCGCCAAGGCACTGAACCCCGAAAAACCTGTAGAGGAAGCCGACGACACAGCAGCTGATGTAAGGCACCCGAAGACCGAACCCAGTAATCGCGAGAGAAGTAGAAGGGACGTCCCCGAAGGAACCAGAAGAGCATATGAAGCCAAACCCGACCCGGCGGGCAGACCATCATGGCAAAGTTCAAACTCCCACACATGCCCTTGAGCAACGATCTGAGAGTCCCAAACAAGACCCCAGCCATGACCGAACCTTTGAGGAACCCAGATTCCAGATGATACTTCCTCCAGTTCATCAGGAACCCAAATCCGGCGAGATGACATGTGGACTGGCCGGGAGTCCACACCAACCAGTTGTCTAGGTAGGCCAGAACCCGAACACCTAAAAGAAACAGACGGGCCACCACAACCTGGGAAAGGAGTGTGAATACGCGAGGTGCCAGATTCAAGCCAAATGGAAGACAACGAAAACGGTTAGCCTGACACCTCACAACAAACTTGAGCCAATCTCTGAACCCCAGATGAAGCGGGACGTGCCAATACGCGTCCTTGAGGCCCAGGGACATCATCTAAGCACCCGGCTCAAAGAGAAAACGGACCTGGGACAGAGTAGTCATCCGAAAGAAGGGGCAACAGACCCAGGGGTTCAGACTGTACAAGTCCAGAATGAACTGCAGGTCGTCACAGTTCCATTTTGGAACCGGAAACAGACAGGAAGCCCACCTGAAGGACGTGGATGTTTCGACCATGCCCAAGCAAACCCACTCCTGACAGAGCGCATGAGAGGAGGCTTTCCCCCTGCCAGCACCAAAACCCCCGAAGGGGAAGGAGCCACCCAATGCCACCACAGGCCGCAAGCAACGCTCCGAAACACCCACAAATCCTGGGACCAAACATTACACAAAGCCGACCGATGAACAGAGCGATCACTGAGCCGACCAGTCATCGTCATTTCTGAAGGCTGCGCCAGCTCCGAACATGGCACCAGTGGCCTACCACGATGGGAGGAACCCCGGGCCCTGTCACGACCATTCCTGGAAGACCCTATATGTGCCCTCCGTAGAACCAAGAAATCAGACATGGGACAACCACCCTTATATATTATTATATATTATTGTATATTATATTATTGTATATTGTATATTGTATATTATTCTAATATACAAACCGCCAGATGCAACGGCTGAGGAATTCACAGAACAGATAAGCAAAATAGAGAATAGCCTTGATAATTTAGAGAACCCGATACCTGATATTATCTTCCTAGGTGACTTCAACTTGCCTAGTCTGAGGTGGAAAATAGCAAACAATAATATTATACCAGGAAATCTATCAGGACCTAACCAACCACAGATTAGAGAACTACTTAGATTCTGTGACAAATTTTCACTCAATCAGCAGATATCGGAGCCAACGAGAAATGAAAATATTCTAGATCTGGTCTTTACGAACAATGAAGACATTATCAGAGACATTACGATATCAGATACCACACACTCAGATCACGAACTCATTGAAGTGCAAACGACCATCAATACTCAGAATAGACCTAAAACGTTGATAAAGCGAGAGGGGCTATTCAGTAAATTCAATTTTAATAATAAAAGGATAGACTGGGAGATAATAAACAGGGAACTTACAAACATTCCATGGGGAACTGTTCAAAGTAATACAAGTCCTACAGAAGGAATAGAAAAACTGACTTCAGAAGCGTATCAAGTCTGTCTGAAACATGTTCCTTTGAGGAAAGCCAGAAAGAGATCTAACGTAGAAAGAGAATGCAGACGACACTATAAATGCAGGAAAAAAATAACGGAACTGCTTATGCAGACACGAATTTCCCGTCAAAGAAGGAATAATTTAAATAGGGAGATTGAAGAAATCGAGCGGAAATTGAAACACTCATATGAAACTGAAGAAAGGCAGTTAGAACAGAAAGCAATTCAGGAAATAAAGAAAAATCCAAAATATTTCTTCTCATATGCGAAATCAAAAGCAAAAACCACTGCCAGTATTGGACCTATTCGTACAAGTGAAGGTTCATACACGGAGGATGACAAAGAAATTAGTGAAATCCTAAAAAAGCAGGATGAGGACATGTTTAGCACTCCAATAAACAACATGAAGGGGGAAGATCCAGACAATTTCTTTATGCAGGATATTCAAACCCCTGTAAATATAACTGATATAAACACGAGCGCACTAAATTTTGAAAAAGAAATTGAAAACATGCCCATGCACTCGGCCCCAGGTCCAGACTCATGGAATTCAATATTTATAAAGAAATGCAAAGTGCCGGTAGCACAGGCACTCAGTATAGTGTGGAGGAAAAGCTTGGACACGGGGGAGATACCAGATGCACTTAAAGTAGCAGACATAGCCCCTCTACACAAGGGAGGGAGCAAAGCATTGGCAAAAAATTATAGACCAGTTGCACTAACATCGCGTATCATAAAAGTATTTGAGAGAGTGATTAGGAGTCAGGTCACCAATTTCATGGAGACCAATGACCTTCACAACCCAGGCCAACATGGATTTCGAGCGGGAAGATCGTGCCTCTCATAGCTACTTGAGCACTACGACAAAGTCACTGAGGCATTAGAAGAAAAACAGAATGCTGATGTGATATACACGGACTTCGCAAAGGCTTTCGATAAATGTGACCATGGCGTAATAGCACACAAAATGAAGTCAATGGGAATAACCGGTAAAGTAGGAAGCTGGATACTCAGTTTTCTGTCAAACAGGACTCAGCGAGTAACGGTCAACCATATAAAATCTAGTCCAAGTGCAGTGAAAAGCTCTGTATCTCAGGGTACAGTCCTTGCACCGCTGCTTTTCCTTATTCTCATATCAGATATAGACAAAAATACAAGTCACAGCTTCGTATCATCCTTTGCAGATGACACAAAAATCAGTATGAAAATTACCTCGGCTGAGAACATTGAAAAACTTCCAGCTGATATTAATAAAGTTTTCGACTGGGCATCAGAAAATAACATGATGTTTAACAGTGATAAATTCCAGGTACTCAGGTACGGTAAAAATGAGGACCTTAAACATAATACAGAGTACAAAATACAATCAAATGTACCCATAGTAGGAAAACAGCATGTAAAGGATTTGGGAATAATAATGTCTGACGACCTAACGTTTAAGGAGCATAACCAAGCAAATATTGCGACAGCCAGAAAAATGATAGGATGGATTACGAGAACTTTCATATCCAGGGATCCCATCACAATGGTTGTACCCTTTAAGTCACTTGTGTTGTCCCGTCTTGAGTACTGCTCAGTACTAACTTCCCCCCTTCAGAGCAGGAGAGATTGCTGAAATAGAGGGAATACAGAGAACATATACGGCACGCATAGACGCAATAAAGCACCTAAATTATTGAGATCGTCTCAAAGCCCTCCAAATGTACTCACTAGAAAGAAGACGAGAGAGATATCAAATAATATACACCTGGAAGATACTGGAGGGCCAAGTACCAAATCTACACAGTAAAATAATAACGTACTGGAGTGAACGATATGGAAGAAAATGTAGAATAGAACCAGTGAAGAGCAGAGGTGCCATAGGCACAATCAGAGAACACTGTATAAACATCAGAGGTCCGCGGTTGTTCAACGTCCTCCCAGCAAGCATAAGAAATATTGCCGGAACAACCGTGGACATTTTTAAGAGGAAACTAGATTTATTCCTCCAAGGAGTGCCGGACCAACCGGGCTGTGGTGGGTATGTGGGGCTGCGGGCCGCTCCAAGCAACAGCCTGGTGGACCAAACTCTCACAAGTCAAGCCTGGCCTCGGGCCGGGCTTGGGGAGTAGAAGAACTCCCAGAACCCCATCAACCAGGTATCAACCAGGTAACCCAAAGAAGCTGCTTGCAGATACTGTACCACCACAAACTCTGTAAACAGCAGATGACAAAAAGGAGTAGAAAATCAAGGACCCAGGGCCCAGGCGGATTCCACAGATTGGGCAACCTTCACTTGCCTGCATGTGAGATGAGAAGCAAGGAACAGAGACACCGCCTCTGGCAGGATCAGCGTAAACAGCTTCAACAGGGCAGCCAACACCTGCAGCGCCAAGACCAGCGCACCAGATCCCCGATTGGCGACTCATCATTTTATTGTCTAAGTGACAGGACATTAGGCTAGGAGCAAAAACCTCATTTAAGCATGAGTTGGTGTGTGTGAACATTAAGGCGGGGATGTTAGTGATCCTGGAAGGGTAGTTGGTGTGCAAGGGGCCAGCAACGTACTCTGAAATGCACAGCTGATCGCATCGCTGGAGGCGTAGGAAAGTCACGACGTTCTGACAGCTAGAACCGTCAGCTGATCGTGCTGCCAGAGGCACGAGGTGTGTGCCCGCACCGGGGGAGTGGATCCAGTCAGCTGACCGTGTTGCCAGAGATATGTCATCGAGAAATGCTGCCGCCAGCGGATGATTTCAACATAGACATTTCTTTATGCCATTTGTATATGTATATATGTTTTCTTCAGTAAACTCTTAAACTAACTGAGGAGTTTAAGTGAGCCTCCATTCTCTAGGGCTATATATATTATATATTTATGAGACCATTAGTGACACCTTGTACTGCACATGATATTGCATCCTTGATTAAGATAACTATTAAGACCACTGATGTGTTGTTGGGAAATGAGCATAAACACTCAGCTGGCAACCTGAGTAGACCAGATAAAGAAGAAGAAAGCGTTCCAGTGTCAGGACAGGCAGGTTTAAGCAAGTTATAAGAAGCTTGAACCTCCCCACTCGCTAGGGGTGTATAAGGCCAGCCCTTAGTTGACTGGGGGAGCCCAAGGGTGAGCAGAGGCGCCCGGTACTGAGGGGCTAAGACCTGTGGGACGACCCCAACCACAGGTTGGAAGGGGGTGAACCCTGACAATATACACAAACACACAAAATATGTTACACACACGTGTGTATACACATGTGCACACACACACAGGGGCCTCGTAGCCTGGTGGATAGCGCGCAGGACTCGTAATTCTGTGGCGCGGGTTCGATTCCCGCACGAGGCAGAAACAAATGGGCAAAGTTTCTTTCACCCTAAGTGCCCCTGTTACCTAGCAGTAAATAGGTACCTGGGAGTTAGTCAGCTGTCACGGGCTGCTTCCTGGGGTGGGTGTGTGTGTGTGTGGTGTGGGGGAAAAAAAAAAAAAAAAAAAAGTAGTTAGTAAACAGTTGATTGACAGTTGAGAGGCGGGCCGAAAGAGCAAAGCTCAACCCCCGCAAAAACACAACTAGTAAACACAACTAGTAAACACACACACACACAGCGTACACATGTACATGCGTACACACACATACATTGTAAAAGAAAAGTACAAGTTACCGGCCAGTGGGCAGAGAGCACCACGCCGGCCAGGCAAAGAAGGCACAAAACTGCATCAAAAGGCCCACCTCGACAGGAAAACCTCAAAGTCCCAGCATGACCACAACATGTGCCCAGACCCAAAGAGATAAGTCTGCAAGCCAGGAAGACCCCGGAACCCCAGAAGGCAGAACCGGGTCACACAAGGAAACAAAGCCCCCCGAACCCACAAAGGGGGCCCCCAAGAGGAAGAAAACTCGGGAATGTAACCAAAGAACCGAAAGGAACCCAGAATCGAACCAGGGGGAGCCCAAACCACCACATTTGCCGGCGGGGAACACCACAGAAAGGCAAAGCAAAGCCCCCAGACAGAACCCCCTGGGAAAACGGTCATAACAGACCAAAAACCGAGGGACAAGGTGTGGGAGCAAGCATACCAGCCAGGGGACACTGAGCCCAAACCCAAAGACCCAGACCCAAAACAGACAAAATGGAAAACCCGGTGTAAAATCAACACCCAAACGTTCCCAGTGGAACGGGTAGAAAACAACAGAAAATCAAAGAAACAACAACAGGAGAATAAAATCCCCTGAAAAAAGGTGAAAACTCACCCAAGAAGCTCGCTTGCACACCCAGTTGCGTGTAAACAAACTGCAATGCCGCCCTGGTGGCCACGCCAGGAAACCGGCAGACGAAAATGGCCGCCAGCAGGGGCTGTGATTGATGCTAAAGATATAAAAACACGCCAGCAAAAGTGGGAAGCAAGCAGACTGGAAGGGCGAAAAATGCCGCCCAATAGCAGAAAACTCAGGCAGGGGGCAAACTGCCCCAGAACTGCTAGCAGGCATCCCCCACAGCACCGGAAACCAACAACAAAGGCCCCGTGGCAAAGCCGTCCTCCAAGCCCTTCGCCCTTAAACAAAAGCAAGAGTCCATGGGAAAGGCAGCAAGAAAGGGCCGCTGGTAAGACCCAGTAGCCTTGGCAGGAGGAACCGGCTCGAAAAACCTCCGTCCCCCAACCTGAACAGAGCAGCCTCCGAAAACCGCCCGAGTCTCGGCCCCAACTTAACCCTGCCCCGACCCCGAAACCCACAGACAGTCCGGAGCCGGAAACAGGAAGGGAAAGGGGCGAACAGCACCTAACCAAACGGGGCGCCCTCGGGGCATCTGAGTGGGAAACCAACCTAGCATGTTGCAGCAACCTAACCTAGCTTGCAACACGGATGCCGCCTGTACTCTGAACAGTAATAACATCAGGAGAGTACTGGAGAATGAGCAGAGAATCTCTCGCAAGACTCCGGGTCAAGGTGTCAGTGACCCAACAGGCAGCATGACGGAAGTAAAAGTGGCGACTGTCACCAGAAGACAAGGGCACAGCAACCAACGATCCCGTATAAGACGGGTTGGAACCCGGAAGACACATTCAATGGTCCACCGAGCCCAGACAGGGGTTTCCAGGGCCCGTAGGCTGACTGTTACGGGAAGCCCGGGCAAGGTGTTGCTAACTGGTTAAGAAACCCAAACAAGAGGGTAGAGGATAGCACTGAAAACCCCTGCAACGTGTACAATCACGGGGGCCTAGCAGAGGGCCACCAAACACTACCAGTGGAACTATAGCCACACTAGGAAACCCCTAGTGTGGCTATAGTTATTTTTAGACCCCCACCAGGCATGAAAATAAAAACAAAAGAAAAACCCAGCAAAAGTACACCGTCTCCAGAGGCAACAGGAACGGGCCGCCGCTTAGGTGGCAGGCTGTGCAACACCTTCACGCCCTAACCAGCACAATACCAATCCCTACCCAGGGCCAAACAAGGGCCCCAAGCCCCAGCTGGCCCCCAAGGGCGAGGCAAATGCCGAGTAGCAAGAACCTCTACGGGAACGGTTCCCGAACGCCCCAGGGAAGATAACCCTGTTACGCAAGGGCAGTACTCACAGGGCGCTTAGGGAAGTCAGCCACTGAGCGCATGCAGCCCTGGCACTGATGAGGTACTCCTGGCCACCGCACAACACAACACGCGGCAGGAACGCCACACAAGGCAAACACCGCCTAGGAAACTGAGGCCAGAGAAGTGTCTATCCGGGTTGACATTAGCTTACGAACTGAAGCTTGGCAGCCGGCGCGGTAGGTCCGGGGCTCCCCCCTTCCCCTCTCGGGGAGGGGAGGGCTGCGCGGATGATCGGCGCGGCAGTAAAGTGTGATGTTTGCTTGTTTCGTTGTGATTGAAATTGAAATTGAAATTGAAATAAGTTTATTGAGGTAAAATACACACAAAGGGATGAGGTAGCTCAAGTTATCCTCACCCCGTTCAGTACATCGTGTTAATATATACATAGACACACATCACAAACAATAAACATATTACCGAACATTCTGAGAGATAAACATATAGATTTCCTCCTTTACACAAGTAGTATGGTATCAGACGTACACACAAATACTTTTATGACCTAGGTATACTGTATAGACAATTTGTTCCTTGTGATTGTAGGGAGTTTCTACCTCTGTTCAGTTTTTGGTTTTAGTATTTTACCATGTGGGGTTTGTTTTGTTATGCCTACCTTTCTGGGTGCCTAACCCCGGTCGATGGCAGATAAGGAAAACCCAAACCACAAAGGGGTTTTCCAGGGCCATTGCTCCCTGAAACATCTCTGAAGGGGCCAGGTTCGCGCGCTGGTCCCTGGTAGGTCTGAACTCCTTAGCTAATGTCCCGGTCTAATATAACATACTATAGCCCGATAAGCTCCAGGGAGCCGTAGGGGCTCCCCACAGAAAATACAATACTGTAATAGAGGAGTCAACACACCAAGAGCTGACTCTCCTGCAGGCAGACAACAAAAAGAAAAGAAAAACCCCGCACAAGTATAACGTCACAGGCGGAACAGAACCGGCTGCTATTATATGGTGAAAACTCAGGAAGGGAGCCCAAGTACCTTGGACAGTACCTTGCGCCCCTATCAGTGATGAAACTACCTGCTACCCTGAGGCAAACGGGCGCAGGAAAACACCCCAGCTGACTCCAAGGGCAGGCAATCACCAGGCAGCCAATACAGTTAATCAGGCACCAGGCAGGTTAATCAATAAGCAGCCTAATACAGTTATATCAGAAAGAATACCAGGGAGAAGCCTAAATGAACAGAAATATGCAAATGATCTGCTACGGATGTGTGACAGGTTTGGCTTAAACCAGCAAATAGTAGAACCAACTAGGAAGGAGAACACGCTGGACCTCACTTTCATCAATGAATAATTTGATCAGGATCATAATGATTACAAATACCTGTTACTCAGATCACAAATTAATTGAAGTTCTGACAAGCATGGGGAAATAACCTTCAAAACCAGTCCCGATTCCCGATGGAGGAGATTTCAGCAAATTCAACTTCAATAATAAACAGATAAATTGGAAGCAAATAAACCAAAACTTCACAGAAATAAGCTGGGAAGAACAGCTAGAAAATGCAAACCTGAACCAGTGGTTAGAAAAAATAACTTCAGTAGCACTAGAAATATGCTCAAACCGTATACCCCTAAGAAAAAAAAGAGGAAGAGATGCAGAATGGAACGAGAACGTCGTTCCCTCTACAGGCGAAGAAAATCGCGGAACAACTTGAGAGTTGCACTCTATCTCAAGAATGGCGAAGAAGGTTAGGTAGAGAAACAGAAAAAATTGAACTAAAGTTACAAGAATCATACAAAACCCAGGAGAGGCAAAGAGAGCAAAAGGCCATCAGTGAAATAGAGAGAAATCCAAAATGCTTTTTCCCCTATGCAAAATCAAAATAAAAAAACAAATCTAGTATCGGACCCCCGCGAAAGGGAGATGGAACTTTTACTGATGACAACAAAGAATGAGCAAGATACTGAGGAAGCAGTACAACTTTGTTTTCAGCGAGCCACTAAAGATTGATAACCTAAATTAATTTTTCATGGATATGATACCAACATCAAATCATATATCAGACGTCACCCTATCCCCACTGGATTTAGAAGAAGCCATACACAGTATGCCTATGCACTCTGCACCAAGCCCTGATTCTTGGAACTTCATATTCATCAAGAACTGTAAAAAACCACTATCGTAGGCCCTTCACATTCTTTGGAAACAAAGTCTAGATACTGGGGTTATCCCTGACATACTAAAGCAGAGATAGCACCACTCCATAAAGGAGGTAATAAGGCAGAGGCAAAAAATTACAGACCGATAGCACTAACATCGCACATCATAAAAATCTTTGAGTGCGCGCTAAGATCACAAAATACATGGAATCACAGCATCTCCATAACCCCGGAAAACATGGTTTCAGAACAGGGCACGCTTGCTTGTCACAGTTGCTGGACCACTATGACATGGCATTAGATGCCATGGAAAACAAACAAAATGCTGATGTAATTTACACAGATTTCGCAAAAGCCTTTGACAAATGTGACCATGGTGTTATTGCACATAAAATGCGTTCAAAAAGAATTAACGGAAAAATAGGCAGATGGATCTACAATTTCCTGACTAACAGAACCCAATGTGTAATAGTCAATAAAATAAAATCACGTCCATGAACCGTGAAGAGCTCAGTCCCCCAGGGTACTGTGCTTGCTTCAGTACTTTTTCTCATCCTCATATCGGACATAGAGAAAAACACAATCTATAGTACTGTATCATCGTTTGATACAGTACTATAGATTGTACGTGTCATCTGATGATACTGTATCATCAGATGACACGAGGATTTTCATGTGAGTAGACAACATAGAGGACATGGCAAACCTCCACTCAGACGTAAATCAGGTCTTTCTATGGGCTATAGAAAATAATATGGTGTTTAACGAAGGTAAGTTCCAGCTCATGCGCTACGGAAAAAATGAAAATATAAAAACAGAAACCACATGCAAACCTTAGTCAAATCATAAGAAATTTAGGTTTAAGAAAGCCATAGAATTAGTTAGGAGCAAGGGAGGAATCCCGATCATATGTGGCATTCTTCCAAGAAAGGGAGTTGTAAATGAACGGTTGTCAAGGGCACTTGGTGTCAATTGTTGGCTGGTAAGATATTGCAAATCAAATGCAATATCTTTCATATATAACTGGAAACACTTCTATGGAAGAAATTAAATGTATGCTCGGGATGGGGTGCATCTACCGAGGGCTGGGGTGGTTGTTGTTGCGAACTCGTTGGAACCAGTGGTTGGAGGCATTTGTTTGGGTTTGGGTTTAAACTGTTAGTAGATAGTGATATAGGAATTGATATGGAGGAAGGAGGTAATAGAAGTATGTTTGTGGGAGAAACAAGTTGGCAAAATGATCAGGGAAAGAGAAGGGCCTCAAAATAACAACACACTTAGGGTATATTGCACTAACAGTAGAAGTCTAAGAAACAAAATAAAAGATTTAAATGCTCTTGTCTGTACAGAAAAAGAGAGATATTATTGCACTTACCGAAACGTGGATGAATGTAGAAAATAGAGAACTATTAGCTGAATATCAAATAAATGTATTTAACCTATTTCACACAGATAGATATATTAGACGAGGAGGGGGAGTAGCCATATATGATAGGGAAAATTTGAAATGTAATCTCAAAGAGGGAATCAAAACTGAGCCACATACAGAAACTATTTGGATAGAATTAAAAGAAAGAGCAAATAATCTTATAATAGGAGTTATATACAGGCCACCAAACTTAAACAGGATGGAAGCAAAGAACCTATGGGATAAAATATCTAGAGCATCTAGGTCTAGCAGTATTTGTGTCATGGGTGACTTTAATTTTAGTGGAATAAATTGGTTTAACAGAACAGGGAATAATGAGATGATTTTCTACAATTAATTTACAATTGCTTAGCCAACACATTAAGGAACCAATGCGGGAAAATAATATTTAAGATTTAGTGTTAACTAAAAGGGAAACACAAATTAATGACATCAAAATAGGGAGTGAGCTAGGGAACAGTGATCACAAAGAAATCAGATTTAGCATAGAATGGAATAGATCTGTAGGAGAAAATTCTGTTAAAGTGCCAGATTTTTTAAAAGCTGATTTCAATAGCCTAAGAAATTTTTTGGGTCAAATAGATTGAAAAGTCTTGGGCAAGGGGAGTGGGCCAGTCTTGGAGCGAGACATGAACCCAGCGAAAGGTGACGTAAAAAGGGAATTTTGATGTAGATTCAAAATATAACTTATTTAAAAATTTTCTAAGCAAAGCACAGGAACATAGTATACCATACAAATTGAATAGATCGAATACTAATGATCCAAAGTGGATAACAAAGGATCTGAGGAACCTTATAGGTAAAAAGAGAGCATGGTACAAAAGGATTAAGAATGGGGAAGTCAGTTTAGAACAAGAATTTGTACAACTGGGTCGAAATGTTAAAAAAGGAGATAAGGAAAGCAAAAAGAAACTATGAAGTTCGCATAGCAGGGCAAGCAAAGTCAAATCCTAAAGGGTTTTTTCAGTTATATCGAACAAAGTCTAGGGAAAGGATAGGTCCATTATAAACTGAGACAGCTCAAATAATGGATATTGACGAGGAGATGAGTAGTATTTTTAATAAATATTTTATATCTTTATTTACTAAAGAGGAACTTAACAATAAGCCTCCAGCCGAACAAGTCTACGTGGGTGGGGATGAGGACAGGTTGACTAGTTTAGCAGTTACCAGGGAAGATGTAATTAAACAAATAGTAAAATTAAAATCAAACAAATCCCCAGGGCCAGATGAAGTGTTTGCCAGGGTGCTTACAGAATGCAAAGAGGAGCTTTACGAGCCACTGTCTACCATATTTAATAAATCAGTAGAGTCAGGCAGAGTGCCAGAGTCATGGAAGGTTGCTAATGTGGTACCAACTTTTAAGAAAGAAGACAGATCACTTGCATCAAACTATCGGCCAATTAGCCTAACGTCTATTGAGGGAAAATTACTTGAATCAATAATTGCAAATACAATTCATCTTCATCTTGAAAAACATAAATTAATAAACGAGTCGCAACATGGTTTTACAAATGGCCGTCCGTGTTTAAAAAATTTGCTATCTTTTTATTCCAGCATAGTTGAGGCAGTTGATAGTGGTAAGGATTGTGATGTTGTGTACCTTGACTTTAGCAATGCTTTTGATACAGTGCCACATGAAAGACTGATTAAAAATATAGAGGCTCATGGTATTGGGGGTGCTATATTAAGTTGGATTAGGGCATTGCTATTGAAAGGAAACAGAGTTAGTATAAATGGAGTTAAGTCAGAGTGGGATAATGTTATAAGTGGAGTTCCTCAAGCTCTGTCCTGTGACCTCTGTTGTTTATAATATATAAATGATTTAGATTCAGGTTTGAGTAGCAACATTTGCAAATTTGCCGATGATACAAAAATCGGTAGGGAAATTAACACGGAACAAGACTCACTATCACTTCAAGTTGATCTAAATAGGGTTTTGAAATGGTCAAAAGATTGGCAGATGCAGTTTAATGCTGATAAATGTAAAGTTTTGAGATAGAAGTTTTGAGGCTAAGTAATGATGATAGAATTACAAGATACAAGCTGGATGGTGTTGAGATTGCGAAGTCGGATTGCAAAAGGGATCTGGGAGTTATGATTAGTAAGAATTTAAAACCAAAGGATCAATGCATGAATGTTCGTAATAAGGCAAATAGGACACTTGGATTTATTAATCGAAGAGTTAGTAACAAGACACCTGGTGTTGTTCTTCAGTTATATCTTGCTCTGGTTAGGCCCCATTCAGATTAGGCAGTTCAGTTTTGGTCACCGTACTATAGAATGGATATAAATTCACTTGAACGTGTCCAGCGTAGAATTACAAAGTTAATTTCCCAAATTAGAAACCTGTCATATGAAGAGAGATTAACAAAGGTTAAATTGCATTCACTGGAAAGGCGAAGAGTTAGGGGTGACATGATAGAAGTTTACAAGTGAATAAATGGACATAACAGAGGGGATATTAATAGGGTATTAAAAGTATCAACAAAAGACAGAACACGAAACAATGGGTATAAATTGCATAAGTTTAGATTTAGGAAAGACTTGGGTAAATACTGGTTCGGTAACAGGGTTGTTGATTTGTGGAACCAATTACTGCGTACCGTGGGGGAGGTGGGGTCCCTCGATTGTTTCAAGCATTGGCTGGACATGTATTTGAGTGGGATTGAGTGGTTATAAATAGGAGCTGCCTCATATGGGCCAAAAGGCCTTCTGCAGTTACCTTTGTTCTTATGTTATGTTCTTATAACATGGAATGAAAAGGCAATGTAAAGGACTTGGGGGTACTCACGGCGGAAAACCTTACCTTCAAAGAACACAATAAAGTAGCCGTCACAACTGCAAGAAAAATGACAGGTTGGATAACAAGAACCTTTCACACTAGAGATGCTATACCGATAATGATACTTTTCAAGAAGCTAGTGCTCCCTAGAGTGGAGTACTGCTGCACAATGACAGCCCCCTTTCAAAGCTGGAGAAATTGCTGACCTGGAGAGTGTGCAGAGATCCTTTACTGCTAGAATCCACTCAGTAAAACATCTAAACTACTGGGACCGACTAAAGAGCCTAAATCTGTATTCTCTTGAGCGCAGGCAAGAGAGATACATAATAATTTATACGTGGAAAATATTAGAGGGGCTGGTCCCAAACCTGCACACAGAAATAACATCACATGAGACCAGAAGGCATGGCAGGATGTGCAGAATTCCCCCATTGAAAAGCAGAGGTGCAACAGGTACTCTCAGCGAGAACTCTATCAACATCAGAGGTCCGAGACTGTTCAACACGCTTCCACTACACTTAAGGGGCATAACTGGCCGACCCCGCACAGTGTTCAAGAGAGAACTGGATAAGCACCTCCAAAGGATACTTGATCAATCAGGCTGTGATTCATACGTCAGGCTGCGAGCAGCCGCGTCAAACAGCCTGGTTGACCAGTCCAGCAATGAGGAGGCCTGGTCGACGACTGGACTGCAGGGATGCTAAGCCCTGGAAACGCTTCAAGGTAAGATAGCCAAAGACCACGGTGGAGATAGATCCCGAGTAGCTTGTGTAAGGGAACCCCAAGCCACAAGGGCAGTACTTACAGGGCACCTAGGGAACGAAACCCTAGGGGCATGCAGCCCGAGTACTGATGAAATAACTCCTGGCTCACATGCTCCCAAATGATGGGACCACACCACCAGGCACAGCACTGAGACAATTCTGGAGCCAGAGTTGCATGACCATCAAAGTCTCACATCAGCCAAGAACTGAAGAGTGGATAGCCAGCGCAGAGATCTGGGGCTCCTCCTTCCCCCACCAGGGGAAGGGAGAGCTGCGCAGACGGCGGTGCGGTAACGGTTGTGACATCATGTTCATTTTTCATTTGAGGACTTCTGTCCAATAGTTCGGCATTCGGTATCAATTTTTTCACCAGATAAGGGTTTGTTTTGGGGCACCTACCATTCTGGGTGCCTGACCTGGTCGATGGCAGACACAGAATCCTTCCAACCAGACAGGGGAGGTTTCTATTGGCCATTGCTCCTCGTGCCTCTCTGAGGTGGCCAGGTTCTGGCTCGTGGTCCCCGGTAGGCCTAGAACTCTATTCACCTTGACTGATGCCAGGGTCTGATATATTCATATCAGCCTGGATAGCTCCAGGAAGTCGAACGGGCTCCCCCCAGAAAATAAATTTGGTGTACCGTCATGTGTCACAAAAAACCAGTGTTGAAGGTAATGAAACGCCATTTTCTGGGCGAGTCCTGGAGGCTCCCCGCAGTTATCCAGGCTGAATGGATATGTATAACTTTCTGGCATCAGTCAATGCATGAAGTTCTTGCCTACCGGGGATCACGAGCCAGAACCTGGCCCCCTCTAGAGAGGCACGAGGAGCAATGGCCTATAGAGACCCCACTTATGATTAGGAGCATTCTATGTCTGCCATCGACCGGGACAGGCACCCAGAAAGGTAGGTGCCCCAAAACAAACCCCTATTCTGGTAAACTATTGCGACCGAAGACCGAACAGGTGGACAGAACTCCTCAAATGAAAATTAGCCCTCATGACGTCATCATCTCGCCGCGCTGACATCTGCGCAACCCCTCCCCTGGAAGGGGAAGGGGAAGGGGGGGAGCCCCAGACCCCACCATCGGCGACCAAACCATTAGTTCTTAGGCTGGATGTCAAAAACGCAAGAAAACACCCCCGACCGGAGGGAGGGAGGGATGCCGGGGAGCCTCCGGGACTCGTCCAGAAAATGGCGTTTCATTACCTACAACGCTGGTTTTCTGGGGGGAGCCCCTTCGGCTCCCTGGAGCTAACTACCCAAAGATAAGGAAAAAACAGGGATTTACCCGGACGGCGGGCCGCCCTCACTCCTCAACGTGGAGGTGAGACAACTGGCTGCAATCGCCAACCGAAAGCAACACAGGCCTGACGAGGCCCAGGAACATTCACCAGGTAGCGAGCAGCCAGGACCCTGTTCAATCTCCAAAAACTCCGGGCCCGAATGTTCACCCAAGACATGTTGCCAAAGACAACCGCCAAAGCAGCAAATTTACGAACGTTGTGGGCCCGGGGAAAAACCGCAGGCTGGCTACACTCAATAACCCTGCGGACAACCTAAGAGACCTGAGCCCGGGAAAAGGGAAGAAGGGAAACCGGATCAACCCAGAGCGCATCCCCGGCAACAGAAGCCGTGTCGTGCAAATAATGGTGGAGAGTCGCAACCATACACAACACATGATGCACCCCCGGCCTGACCAACCAAGCATCAACAACCCACAGCCCTCTCAGGAACGCAGCCATCTCATTTTTCGCCAGAAAAGAGGGAGACGGCTGCAAACGAACAAAACGACCACCAGGACCGAAAGAGCAGAAACCATGGCGCTGGAGGAGAGCATGAAGCTCGCCAACTCGACCCCCCGAGGCCAATGCCAACAGGAAAAGGGCCTTAGAAAAACAATTGCGAACGGAAGGGGCCACAACAAACTGGGGCAAAGAGAGAAACGAGAGCACGCGGTCCAAAGACCAAGATGGCTCAGGCGGCACATGAGCAGGCTGGAGGTGAAACAACGCCCGAGATAACTTGCAAAACGGAGCGGAAGTAACATCAACCCCGAAAGCAAGCTGAAGCGGCTCCGCCAACGCCGCACGATACGAAGCGACAGTATTCGGCATTTGATGACGGTCCTGAAACAACCAAGAGAGAAAGGACAGAACAACCCTATCAGAGACCTAAAAGCCGGAAGGACCGCCAGGAAACCTCATACTGCCGCTGAGACGAAGCACGCAGGTGGGAGACCAACAACGAAGCGACCTGGGCACCCTACAATGAATGATAAACCCGAGTAAAAAACACCAGACACGAAGACTCGAGAAGATGGAACCAGCCTCGTACAGGGCCGGACCAATCTGCTGAAAGAGGCGGAGCCGTGGGAAGACCGTCGGGTACGGACACCGAGCAAGCAGCGCCTAAAACCAAGGCTGGGCCAGCCACCAAGGAGCCAGAAGGACAACACAACCTTGGTAAGTCTCCAAGCAAGTCAGGACCTGGAGCAACAACAGAACCGGGGAAAAGAGATACAGGTAACCCCACCTCGCCCAGTGCAGCCTGAAGGCGTCGACCCTGACAGCTTCGCAGTCGGGAAAGAGCGCCATGTAAACCGGGAGACGCCTCGACCATGCCGACACGAAGAGATCCACGTCCGGAGTTCCGAACATCCGGCACAGATAATGGAAGGAGTTGGCATCGACCGTCAACTCCAAGGACAGGGGACGGAACCGGGACAGGCCGTCCGCCAGGATGTTGGACACTCCCGGACATGAACCGCCAGGAGAGCCAAACCTCGAGAACTCAGCAGACGAGTCACCCGAAGCGACCAGCCCCAAAGAGCCAAGGACCACTCCAACCCCCGCGGTTCAAATAATGAACCACCGGGGAGTAGTCCGAATGGAGCCGGATCGTCTATCAGCGAGCGACTCGAATCCTCCGGAGCAACTTCCACACTGCCGCGAACTCCCGCACTGTGCTGTGAGCCCGACGGAAGGACGGAACCCACAGCCCCTGGCCGGCCTGGTGAGCACTGGTCACAAAACCCCAGCCAACAGACGACGCGTCCATGTACACATCGAGCGAGGGCACGGGAAGGCGCCAAGGCACCAAACCCCGAAAAACCCGAAGAGGAAGCCAGCGACACAGCAACTGACGCAAAGCCCCCCGAGGTCGAACCCAACGATCGCGAGAGAGGCAGAAGGGCCGGCCCCAAAGGAACCAGAACAGCCGACGAAGCCACACCCGACCCGGCGGGTAGACCATCATGGCAAAGTTCAGGCTCCCGCACAAACTCTCGAGCAACTGCCTCGTGACCCGGGGAACCCCTCAGAAACGGGCGAAGGCGGGATCGCAGGCGCAAGAGAACCGCCGGAGGAAGAGACAAGGAAGCAGCCAGCGCGAGCATACCAAACCAGACCCAGCCAACACCGAACCTGAGAGGGAACCAAATGGGACTTCCTCCAGTTCACCAAGAACCCGAACCTGGCGAGCTGGGAAAGAACCAAATCCCTGGCGAGCAGACACGCGGACTGGCTGGGATCCCAAACCAGCCAGTCGTCGAGATAGGCCAGCACCCGAACACCTAGCAGACGCAGGCGGGCCACCACAACCCAAGTGAGGCGTGTGAAAACGCGTGGCGCCAGATTCAACCCAAAGGGAAGACAACGAAAGCGGTAACCTTGACGCCCCACAACAAAACCGAGCCAGTCCCTGAACCCCGGATGAACCGGGACGTGCCAATACGCGTCCTTGAGATCCAGGTACCGTATCCAAGCACCCCTCTCCAAAAGAAGACGGACCTGGGACAGCGTAGTCATCCGAAAGGAAGGGCACAACACCCACGGGTTCAGACGGGACAAGTCCAGAATGAACCGGAGGTCCGCGCAGTCCCGTTTTGGGACCGGAAACAGGCGGGAAACCCACCTGAGGGACGACGTCGTTTCAACCACGCCCAAGCGAACCCACTCCGAGATGACCCGACAGAGCGCAGGAGAAGAGGCCTGCCCCGCCAGCTCTGAATCCCCCGAGGGAGGAAGAGCCACCCAACACCACCACAGGCGGCACGAAACGACCCGAAAAGCCCATAAATCGTGGGACCAGGCGTGGGCAAACCGGGCGAGCCGCCCCCCATCACCCCGTCAATGAGATGAACCGCGAAAGGGTCAACGCGCCTTGCGAGAACCAGGTGGCAAACAGGACTGAGCCCACTACGTCCAGCAACAGCCAGAACTGAAGGCGCCGCCAGCCCCAAATCTGATACCAAAGGCCTACCCCGACGAAAAGACCCCCGAGCCATGGCATGACCCTTCCGGGAAGGTCTCCCATGAGCCCCCTGGAGCAACAACAACTCTGGCATAGGCTGACAACTGACCGAGGACGCCGGCAGATACTGCCTTACAGCAGATTCCGCAAACAGTAATGAACAAAAGGGCGAGGAAAAACGAAGAGCCAGGGCCCAGGCTGACTACAAGAAGGAAGCCAGCACCGCCTGACGACATGTGAGGCGAGAAGCATAGAACCGCGAAACCGCATCACGCAGGATGGGCACGAAGAGCTTCAACAAAGCAGACGACGCCCGCACAGTTGAGGGCAGCGCACCAGACCCAGCAGCGGCCCCAAGCGCTCCCACATCCAACTCGAGCCAATCCGAGGACAGCTCAAAGAGGGAAAAGAAATGCAGAGCTGAAGCAAGCAGGCCACGAGTCCGTAAATCCTCCGCAATCAAGGCAGCCGAGAGGGAAGGAACCTGCACGTGAAGCTGCACGACACCAACATCCCACGAAAGGGCAGGGGCGAACAAACAAGCATTCAGATGCTCAAAAGCGCCCCCCAGGAAAACCTGCAACGCCAAGGAAACCTCTCGCCACTCAAGCGCACGGGACCGACAGAACATGTGCCAAGCCTCCAACGAAAAGAGAGGACAGTCTGCCAACCAGGACGACTCCGGAACTTCATAACGAAACCAGCACGAACCAGGGGATCAGTACACGAAGGAACGAGGATCCATCAGGAAGGCATAATCAGGGTTACACAAGAGGTAAGCCGCCAAGGCCTCCCGCACCTCCGAAGACGAAACACGGGAAGCGGGAAACCTCTGGAAAGACGGAACTGAAGAACCCTCGGGATCACGGAACTGAACTCGGGGAGGGGTGGACACCAAATCCAATTCGTACGCAGAGGGAGCAAAAGAGAACCCCTCTCCTTGTAACACCAAGCCCCCCTCAGAGGGCAAAAAAACCCAGGCAGTGTCCAACAGGGCCCAAGGCCCCCAAGCCAACCCTTCCCCAACCCCAGGAACCTCACCCAGAGGGCCCGGGGCCGAGCCGTCCTCCTGAGCCCCCACCCCCAAAGAAAAGGTGGGAGCAGCCGACAAAGCAGGAACAAAGGGGCCCACTGGCCAGACCCAAAAGCTTCAGTAGAAGGACCAGGCTTAAATGCCTCCTCCACTGCCCCAGAAGGGGACACCCTCGAGACCGCCCGAGCCTCACAACCAACTAAACCCAGCCCCGGCTCTGAAACCCTCAGACATTTAGGAGCCAGCAGTGGGGGATGGGGGGGGGGGACCGAACAAGCAACAGAAGGGGAAGGACTAGGAAGGGCGGACGGAACCAGAGCCGAAGCGACTATAACCAAAACGGGGCAGTCTCGGGGCATCCGGGGCAGCGACTAACCTAGCGCATTGCAGCAACCTAAAGTGAACATGCAACGCCTCAGCTGCCCTCACCCGCATATCAGGCAAAGTAGCCTGGGTGAACTGGAGAACGTACAGACAATACATGTTGCACGACTCTGGGTCAAAACAATCACCGACCCAAGAGGCAGCATGGCAGAGGCAAAACCGGCGAGTGTCCCCCTGAGACAAGGGGACAGAGCAACCTTCAAACTCGCAGGACGCGAGGGGGGACTCAGGGGTCACATCCATCGGACCACGTAGCCCCCGTGGGGTTTTCCAGGGCCCTTATCCTTGGTAACACACTAAGGGAAGCCCAGGCAGGGTACTGCAAACCGGCACCCAAAACTACCAACAAACTGCTATAGCTGAACCCCCGGGATGTGTACACTCACGGGGGCTAAGCGGGGAGTACCACCAATTAAACAAAATTGAGACAAACCCCAAGAACAGAGATGGGGGACCAAACAGGCAGACCCCACCAGTCAAAAAACAAAAACAAAAGAATAACCCCGCAAGAGGACAACGTACCTCGGCAGAACAGAGCCAGCCGCTGTTAATGGTGAAAACTAGCTGCGCAGTACCCCGCACCCCTGCCAGTGACGAAAACTACCCCCTACCCAGAGACAAACAAGGGCAAGAAAAAACCCCAGCTGACTCCAAGGGCGGCCAAATACCGAGCAGTACACGGCACAGCAGAGGTAGACCCCAAGGCGACCCAGGGAAGGTAGCCCTAAGCCCCAAGGGCAGTACTTACAGGGCACATAGGGAAGATAACCCTAAGCGCATGCAGCCCGAGCACCGTGGAATAATACTCCTGGCCCACACACCACCGGAAGGGACAGCTCAGACCACCAGGAACAGAACTGCAACTGCAAACAGGAGCCAGAGGCACGACCGCACCAGATCCCATCAGCCTGAGAACTAATGGTTGGGTTGCCGACGGTGGGATCTGGGGCTCCCCCCTTCCCCCTCCAGGGGAGGGGGGGGGGGATGCGCAGACAGCGGCGCGGCGACATGATGACGTCATGAGGGCTAATTTTTGTTTGGGGAGTTCTGTCCACCTATTCGGTCTTCGGTCGCAATAGTTTACCAGAATAGGGGTTTATTTTGGGGCGCCTACCTTTCTGGGTGCCTGTCCCGGTCGATGGTAGACATAGAATGCTCCCAAACATAAGGGAGGTCTCTATAGGCCATTGCTCCTCGTGCCTCTCTAGAGGGGGGCCAGGTTTTGGCTCGTGGTCCCCGGTAGGCAAGAACTCCATGCATTGACTGATGCCAGAAAGTTATACATATCCATTCAGCCTGGATAGCTCCAGGGAGCAGAATGGGCTCCCCCAGAAATCAGTAAATATTATAAGTTGCTGCAAAGATATATCATCCCCTACTACTATACTCACTATGCAGGAATCAGGAGAAGTTTGAGGCATGAAAATCCCACCACCATATACCAAAACATCTTCACTAGTATTTGGGCACTTTTTAACCTTGGGCTGATTGCAATGCCTCCCTGAAAAAGAAAAGGCAAGTACTGTACTGTAATTATCAAAAGAAGACACCAAGCCTGGAAGACTATTTAGCATGGAGAAATAAAAAAATAAAGTACAGTAATAACATACTTGGCAACATTACTAGAATAATTAATAATGTGAAAAAGGTCAGGCCACAGGGGCAGAGTAATCACTTCAGAAAGCAAAATCCTCCAACTGAGCTCTCCTTGATTAACTACATAACCCCTGTCCAGTACATATTGTATTACTACTCTCCAGGGACAAGATAGATTTAGATGAAGCTGAAAAGTAAGGTTGCATTGGTGGTTTCAGAGGTGTAAAAGCAGGGCAGATGACATCAGATTCATTGTTTCAATCTATATTGTACCACTAACACAAAAAGAAACTTCATGGATTAAAAATAATCCATGAAGTAAAAATAGTGAATGCAATAATAGAAACAGCTAGTAAGAAAGATACCTAATATCATTTACAACCTCTCCAGTACAGCACCAAAGCTTTTAACATTGGATTCAAGTTTGGTTTAGCTGTGCAGTACACAACATAACCCTCATTACACTAGGTAGGCACCATAGGTACAACCGTAGGTACAATGACTTTGGCTTTATCAATGGCCATGAACAAGGCCTCCTCACTATTTCATTTACCAAGAACTACATACCGAAAACCTAGCAGTGAATGTAATGAAATGGCTCTTTCTGATTGAGCTGCACTGAGATAGCTCCACACACAAGTCACATCAGCCCCTGAAGTCTTTAACAGCTTACCAGAGACCAGAGGACAAAAAACGGTCCCCCCCCTTCCTGCCCCAACCTTACTAGAGCCACAGGGTGCAGAAGTTTCATGACCACCCTCACCAAAGAAACAAACCCCCAGAAAGGATATGAAGCAGAACAGACAACTGCAGGGTCCACAGAAAACAAATGAAGCAGCAAATGACTCCACAAACGACCCACCTAGTAGTTAGGTCATACCCCCTTCCCCAGTAACAGCTGACCATCACCAGGTGGTAGTATCATGGGAGCCACTGGCAGCCACTGTCAACACTCCTCAGTCTTTAAATGATGTCCAACTCTTTGGGCTGCTCCTTGAGTTGCCAGTTTCTGCAGATCCCAATTGTTTTCTAGACAAGTACTCACCTAGTTGTGCTTGCGAGGGTTGAGCTTTGTCTCTTTGGGCCTGCCTCTCATCCGTCAATCAACTGGTGTACAGATTCCTGAGCCTACTGAGCTCTATCATACTTATATTTGAAACTGTGTATGGAGTCAGCCTTTACCACATCACTTCCTAATGCATTCCATTTATTAACTATTCTGACATTGAAAAAATTCTTTCTAATGTCTCTGTGGCTCGTCTGGGTATTAAGTTTCCACCTGTGTCCCCTTGTTCGTGTTCCACCCATGCTGAAGATTTTGTCTTTGTCCACCCTGTCAATTCCCCTGAGAATTTTGTAGGTGGTTATCATGTCTCCCCTTACTCTTCTGTTTTCCAGGGATGTGAGGTTCAGCTCCTTTAGCCTTTCCTCGTAACTCATTCCTCTTAGTTCCAGGACAAGTCTGGTGGCATACCTCTGAATCTCCTCTAACTTTGTCTTGTGTTTAACTAGGTATGGACTCCAGGCTGGAGCTGCATATTCCAGGATTGGTCTGACATAAGTGGTATACAGGGTCCTGAACGATTCCTTACACAAGTTTCTAAAGGCAATTCAAGGCAATTCTTATGTTGGCCAACCTAGCATATGCCACTGATGATATCCTTTTGATGTGGGCCTCTGGGGACAGGTTCAGTGTGATATCAGCCCCCTCTTTATCTGACTCTTGCAGGATTTCACCTCCCAGATGGTACCTTGTGTTCAGCCTTCTGCTCCCTTCACCTAATTTCATTACTTTACACTTTCCTGAGTTGAACTTTAGTAGCCATTTTCTAGACCATTCATCCAGTTTGTCCTGGCTCTCTTGTAGTCTCTATCTTCTTCTGTCTTGATTCTTCTCATAATTTTTGCATCATCAGCAAACAATGAGAGTAATGAGTCTATACCCTCCGGAAGATCGTTTACATATATTAGAAACAGGATGGGACCAAGTACTGAGCCCTGTGGGACTCCGCTGGTGACATCTCACCACCCTGATGTCTCCCCTCTCACAGTTACTCACTGTTTCCTGTTGCTTAAATACTCCCTTATCCACTGGAGCACCTTCCCTTTTACTCCTGCCTGTTGCTCCAACTTTTTTAACAGCCTTTTATGGGGTATTGTGTCAAAGGCTTTCTGGCAGTCCAAGAAAACGCAGTCTGCCCACCCTTCTCTTTCTTGCCTAATTTTTGTTGCCTTGTCATAGAATTCTATTAAACCTGTGAGGCACGATTTACCATCTCTGAACCCGTGTTGGTGATGTGTTACAAAGCTATTTCCCTCCAGATGCTCTACGAGCCTTTTTCTCACAATCTTCTCCATCACCTTGCATGGTATACAAGTTAGGGAAAATGTAGTTCAGTGCCTCTTGCCTGTCACCCTTCTTATACTGTATATTGGGATTATGTTAGCTGTCTTCCAACTTTCCGGTAGGTCTCCTGTTTCCAGTGACCTGTTATACACCATAGAGAGTGACACACTTAGTGCTTCTGCACCTTCCTTTAGTATCCATGGTGAGATTCTGTCAGGCCCAACAGGCACCTTCCTTTTAGGCTACACAATGAAACTGCTATAGACAATTTTATAACTGCTGCTGATAATGTCAACTGGGAGTCCAAGTTAGGTAACATAGGGGACATCAACCTAGCAGTGCAATCTTCTCTTCAAAAAACTCTTAGCCTTTATAACACCCACTGTCCTATGCTTACAAAACAAGTCACAACCAAAAGACTTAACAAACCCTGGCTTACAAAGGGAATACTTAAATCCATTAATAAAAAACATGACCTTGAGAAGAAGTATAGGTTAGGAATTGTCTCCAAAGAATTCTCAAAGAATTACTCGTTATTGCTATCTAAGATAATTAGACGAGCCAAAACTAAATACTACGAAGATAAATTTACCCAAATAAAGAGCAACATTAAAAAAACTTGGAGCACAATTTCACAAATATTGGGATCAAAAAAGATTTTAAATAACAAACCAACACTCCTGTCCAATAACGATGGTCAGCTTTCAGCCTCAGATTCTGCTATAGAGTTCAATAGGTTCTTCTCTTCCATTGGGTCATCCCTTGCAAATGATATTCCATCTTCCAGTACTGATGTTAAGGACTATCTTGCAGGTAACTATCCACAGTCTCTGTACCTAAAGCCTATTAATTCCACTGACGTCAATGAGATAATCTTTTCCCTTAAAACCAAGTCTAGTGCCCTTGAGGAGATACCAACTTTAATTTACAAAAAAGCCTCCAGAACTTTAGCCCCTGCTATTGCATTGCTCTTCAACAAGTCACTTGAACTCCAAACCTTTCCAGATATCCTAAAAAAAGCGAGAGTTACCCCTGTACACAAATGTGGTGATCTCTCAGATGTTATTAACTACAGACCTATATCAATCCTGCCTAACTTGTCAAAAATTTTTGAAAAACTAATCTACAAGCAGCTTTACTCTTATCTAGCCAAACACAATATACTTAGCTCTTGCCACTATGGCTTCAGACCCAAAAAAACCAGCGTTGAATGTAATGAAACGCCATTTTCTGGGTGAGACCCGGAGGCTCCCCGGAGCTTTACCGGCTGATATGCTAATGTCAGACTTTGGCATCAGTCATGTGTATGGAGTTCTAGGGCCTACCGGGGACCATGGCCAGAACCTGGCCCCCTCAGAGAGGCAAGGGGAGCAATGGCCTATAGAAACCCCCGTGTGGTAGGAAGCATTCTATGTCTGCCATCGACCGGGTCAAGCATCCAGAAAGGTAAGCATTCCAAAACAAACCCCTATTCTGGTGAAAATTGCTACCTAAAGCCAAACTAGTGGATAGAACTCTTCAACAGAAAACAAGGAAACTAGTATGACGTCATACGTCACCACGCCGCTGTCTGCGCAGCTCCCCCCTCCCCGGGAGGGGGAAGGGGGAGCCCCAGACCTCCCACGCCGGCTATCCACCCATCAGTTCTGAGGCTGGATGTCAAAACACGCGAAAAACCGCCGACCGGAGGGAGGGAGGGTTGCCGGGGAGCCTCCGGGTCTCACCCAGAAAATGGAGTTTCATTACATTCAACGCTGGTTTTCTGGGGGGAGCCCCATCGGCTCCCCGGAGCTAACTACCCACAGAGGAAGGTCAAAGGGACAGAACTGGGAGGCGGACACCACGCACCCCCCACGAAAGCGAGACAACCGGCAGCAAACGCCAACCCAAGGCGCCACAGCCCCGAAAAGTCCCGGGAACAACACGAGAACAACGAGCAGCAAGGCCCCCGCACGAACACCAAAAATCCATGCCCGAAAGACCGCAAAGCCACGTCGCCCAGACGGCAGCGAGAGCAGCGAAGCCACGATCGCCACAGGCATGAGGGAAGAACACAGGCTGCTTAGCCGCAAGAACACTGCTGACCACCCGGGACACCATCACCTGCGAACCGGGAAGAACAGAACCGGATCAACGCAAAACGCACTCCGGAGCCAAACGCCGCGGCACGCAAACAACAGCGGAGGGCGCCACTGAACACAAAACACGACACACCCCAGGCCCGACCAACGAAACACCAACAAACCCCGGATCCCTCCAGAACACAGCAGCCCCACCAAAGAAGGCGGAAGGGTAGCCACCAGAACAGTACCCGAACCAAGGGGTACGAACAACTGCAATGGACCAAGACAAAGAAGCACATCACAAGACACAGGCTGAAAAATGCCCAAGAACACACGCAGAACAGCCCTGCTGCAGAGGAGGCAGGAAGAAAGAGCAGAAGCACAAAAACCCCAGGAAAACAACCAGGGGTGGACAATCAGGCAGGGACAGAAAACCCCCACGCAATCCCCAGGCACAAAACAGCAGCAAAGTGCCACACCACAACCGGACACAGGAACAAGGACATGCCACCATGAAACACGGTACCAATGCACACGTGCAGCAACAGCAACATGCACCACCGCAACATGCAACATGTAAATAGCAACTCCCTTCTGCAAAGGCAGAGAAACGGAGCAGGCAGACCCCAGACAGGGCCAACGGAGACACGACAAAACCCAGCAGGCTCAGAAACCTGCACCAGGCGACCGACGGCGGAGAAACCCCGCTCGATACCTGCTGAATGGGGTAGTGGGAGCTCTTTTACACCCCAAGCCTGGCCCAAGGCCAGGCTAGACCGGCCAGAGGGTGGCCCACCAGGCAGCTGCTAGGAGCTGCCCGCCGGCCCACATACCCCCACAACCAGGATGGGCCGGAACTGCTATACGAAAACAGGCTAGTGTGCCCCGGAAGTCCACGGACGAACCAGCAAGAAGGCTTATGCTTGCAAGTAGGTCGTGTAACAAGCACAGACCTCTGATGGTAATACAGTGTTCCCCAATTGTGCCAATAGCACCACTGCACTCCACTGGTACTATCCCACAAGTTCTATCAGATAGGCGGGACCCAAGAGCCAGAGCTCAAACCCTGCAAGCACAGCCAGGAGCCTTACCAGGTGAGTACAGAACCAACCCTACAACCCCCACACCTCACAACATGAAAAAAGGTGGGTCCCCTGAATGACTCCAGCATGGGTTTGACATGCACATGAGGGGGGACTGGAAGGGTTGAAAAAGGGACAGTTACTGGTGTGCGAACAGTCTCAGTCGTACAAAAACATACCTAAAGAAAGACAGGTATATAAACAATACCGCATTCAGCGCCCGGCCAAAAGACGCCAGATCGCAGAAACTCATCTGGCACGAACTTGACACGACTCAACTGTGCCCAGAAGAACCTGGGAGCACCGCCAGGTGAAGACGCCAGAGCCGGACCCTGCCGGACCCGCAGGAGAGCAGGGAGAGCCGAAGGAGGCGGCTCACAACCATGACACAGGGAAAACCGCGGTGTCCTCCCCACAACTGGGAACCAGGACACCCCCGGAGCGAAGGGGCACATACCGCAGCCAGGGAGAAGAACGAGAGGCAAAGCACCATAGCAAAAAGGGCGCAAAACACCAGCACTGAAACACCGCCCAGACCAAAACAAACTCCACAGCGCATGCGCATGACACGCTGGCCGAACCGCACAACCCTCTGCGGGAAGGCGCCAACCAGGACTACTGCACTAGAAAAGTAGCCAAAAGAGGAAGCAGGAACAATAAAACCGGCCAAAGAAGCAAAGAACCCAAAAAGGAACCCAACCGGGCGACAAGGAGCCCAACAGGGCGACAAGTAGCCCAACAGGGCGACAAGTAGCCCAACAGGGCGACAAGTAGCCCAACAGGGCGACAAGTAGCCCAACAGGGCGACAAGTAGCCCAACAGGGCGACAAGTAGCCCAACAGGGCGACAAGTAGCCCAACAGGGCGACAAGTAGCCCAACAGAGCTACAAGTAGCCCAACCGGCTCACAAGTAGCCCAACCGGGCCACAAGTAGCCCAAAACGGCGACAAGGACGAGGAGCCGACAGACGTTCCAATAATGCGGGAAGTAGCGAAAAACCTTCCCGAACCCTCGAGAACACAGAAGCCAACACTAGTCCGGAAGGCACACAAAGGCGCAGGCGCACCCGAGATCAGAAGTCACGTAGAACCCCATCGAACGGGGAAACATGACAATAACACCGTCCCAAAAAGGGGGTGGGAGGAAACATCCACCCACAGGACAGAACCAACTGACTCAAAGGCCAAGGAACCAAGCCCGGGGAGGGGCCGACGCCCAACAGCACGTACGGCGAGTGGGGAGGAAAGACCCCACTCTGCGTAACCACAAGCCCCGCCTAGTGGGGGGATAAAAACCCACACGGGGTCCAACGGGGCCAAGGCCCCCCAAGTCAGCCCCTCCCCAGCCCCGGGAACCTACACGACAGGCCCCGGGGTTGAGCCGTTCCCTCAAAGCCCCGGCTGTACCAGAAAACCGGGGCAGCCGTGAAAACACTAAGGAAGGGAGCCCACTGGCAGACTCATACAACACGACTGGAGGAACAGGCTCAAATGCCTACAGACGGTAAGGAACCGGATGCAGGCAGGAAGGGTGATCCAGGGGAAAGACAAGGGGGCGTGGATGGAACCAAAGCAACCAACACCCCAAGTCCCAAAACGAACTACAACGGGGCAGCCCCGGGGCTCCCGGGGAGGAAACCACGAGAACGCTGCCACCACCAAGGCTCAAGTGCAACGCCCCTGCTGCCCGCACCTGCTTTGTCAGCACAACTGGGTAACCGAGCCACAATGAGCAACCAAACTCGCAGGACTCCGGGTCGAAGGTGTCGCCGACCCCAAAGGCAGCAGACGGAGGCAAAACAGAGAGTCACCCAGAGACAAAGGGCGAGAGCAACCCTCAAACTCGCTGGAAGCGAGGGGGGGCTCTGGGGTCACATCCATCGGACCCGCACGCCCCTAGCGATTTCCCAGGGTCCCGAACGTTTACTATAAGAGGACTCGCGCTCAGGTAATCCCAGGCAGGGTACTGCTAACCGGCACCCAAAGCTACCAAACAACTTTCTAAGAGCTGAACCCCCGGGACGTGTATACTCATGGGGACCTAGCAGGGGGTACCACCAGAAAATACTCGGAACACAAGGGACACAAGGGGCAAGAACGAAGGCAGACCCCCCCCCACCAGGTAGATAAACAAAAAGAAAAAGAAAACCCTGCAAGAGGACAGCGTACCCAAGCGGAACAGAGCCGGCCGCTATGATTGGTAAAGACAAGCTGCACAGTACCCTGTGCCCCACCAGTGCAAGAACTGCCCCTTACTCTAAGGCGAACAAGGGAGACAGAACACCCGAGCACACAAAGAGCGGCCGAAAACCAAGCAGTAAACGGCCAAGCAGGGGCAGGACCCAAGGAACTTGCGGCCCCAAGCCCCAAGGGCAGTACTTACAGGGCACCTAGGAAAGGGAACCCTAGGCGCATGCAGCCCGAGTACTGGAGAATCACTCCCGGCTCACGCACCACCTAGAAAACAGACACCACACTCTAGGTACAGTGCTGAAACAACCACTGGAGCCGGAGCATATAACCGGTGCCTATAGCATCAGCCAAAGAACTGATGGGTGGATAGCCGGCGTGGGAGGTCTGGGGCTCCCCCTTCCCCCTCCCGGGGAGGGGGGAGCTGCGCAGACAGCGGCGCGGTGACGTATGACATCATACTAGTTTCCTTGTTTTCTGTTGAAGAGTTCTATCCACTAGTTCGGCTTTAGGTAGCAATTTTCACCAGAATAGGGGTTTGTTTTGGAATGCTTACCTTTCTGGATGCTTGACCCGGTCGATGGCAGACATAGAATGCTTCCTACCACACGGGGGTTTCTATAGGCCATTGCTCCCCTTGCCTCTCTGAGGGGGCCAGGTTCTGGCCGTGGTCCCCGGTAGGCCCTAGAACTCCATACACATGACTGATGCCAAAGTCTGACATTAGCATATCAGCCGGTAAAGCTCCGGGGAGCCGACGGGGCTCCTCCCAGAAAAGCACTAACGATGCACTTATTAGTATGATTAACTTGATTCATGCAGCTCTTGATAAAAATGAGTTCCCTGTTGGGTTATTTGTGGATCTGCATAAGGCTTTTGACACTGTCAACCACCAAAACCTTCTTCTTAAATTACATCATTATGGAGTCAGAGGACACTCCCTGCAATACCTCAAATCCTACCTTACTGACAGGCTCCAGTATGTTTCTGTGAATAATTCAATTTCTCCCACCCTAACCATCAACATTGGTGTTCCTCATGGCAGCATACTTGGCCCTCTCCTCTTTCTCATCTACATTAATGACCTTCCAAATGCCTCCCAACACCTCAAACCAATTCTATTTGCTGACGACACAACCTTCATTTACTCCAGTCCTGACCCCCTTGCTCTAAATGCCACAGTAAATACTGAGCTAAATAAAGTCCATCTTTGGCTAACTGCCAACAAACTCACCCTTAACATTGACAAAACTTTCTATATTCTGTTTGGCAATAAATCCTCTAATCAAATAAATCTCAAAATAAACAATACCCAAATTTGTAACAAATTCGATGGCAAATTCCTTGGCATTCTCATTGACCACAAGCTGAATTTCCAGGGACACATTCTAAATATATCAAAAAACCAGCGTTGAATGTAATGAAACGCCATTTTCTGGGTGAGTCCCGGAGGCTCCCCGGAGCTATCCCAGGCTGATATGCTAATGTCAGACTTTGGCATCAGTCATGTGTATGGAGTTCTTAGGCCTACCGGGGACCACGGCCAGAACCGGGCCCCCTCAGAGAGGCAAGGGGAGCAATGGCCTATAGAAGCCCCCGTGTAGTTGGAAGCATTCTATGTCTGCCATCGACCGGAACAGGCACCCAGAAAGGTAAGCGCCCCAAAACAAACCCCTATTCTGGTTAAAATTGCTACCTAATACCGAACTAGTGGATAGAAGTCCCCAACCGAAAACAAGCAAATTAGTGTGACGTCACACACTGCCGCGCCGCTGTCTGCGCAGCTCCCCCCTCCCCGGGAGGGGGAAGGGGGAGCCCCAGACCCCCCGCGCCGGCTACCCACACCTCAGTTCTTGAGGCTGGATGTCAAAAACGCGAAAAAACCGCCGACCGGAGGGAGGGAGGGATGCCGGGGAGCCTCCGGGACTCACCCAGAAAATGGCGTTTCATTACATTCAACGCTGGTTTTCTGGGGGGAGCCCCGTCGGCTCCCCGGAGCTAACTACCCACAGACAGAAAAAGAGGGACTTACCCGGGAGGCGGTCGTCGCTCACCCCTCAACTCGAAGCCGAGACAACTGGCTGCAACCGCCGACCCAAAGCAACACAGGCCCGACGAGGGCCAGGGACATTTACAAGGTAACGAGCAGCCAGGACCCTGTTCGACCGCCAAAATCCCCGCGCCCGAATATCAGACCAAGACATATTCCCAAAGACGGCAGCAAGAGCCGCGAACTTACGAACGTCATGGGCACGGGGATAGACCGCAGGTTGGCTAGACCTAATAACCCTGCGGACGACCTGAGAGACCCGAACCCGCGAACAGGGAAGAAGGGAAACCGGATCAACCCACAGCGCCTCCCCGGACACAGAAGCTGTGGCGCGCAAATAACGGCGAAGCGCCGCAACCGGACACAAAACATGATGCACCCCCGGCCTGACCAACCAAGCATCAACCACCCATGGACCCCTCCGGAACGCAGCAGTCTCATTCTTCGCCAGAAAAGAAGGAGACGGCTGCAAACGAACAAAACTATCACCACGACCAAAAGAGCAGAAACCCCTGCGCCGGAGGAGAGCATGAAGCTCCCCCACCCGACCCCCAGAGGCCAAAGCCAACAAGAAAAGTGCCTTGGAAAAACAATCCTGGACCGAAGGGGCCACAACGAAACGAGGAGATGAAAGGAAAGCGAGCACTCTGTCCAAAGACCAGGACGGCTCAGGCGACGCATGAGCAGGCCGGAGGTGAAACAATGCACGAGACAGCATGCGAAACGGCGCAGACGTAACATCGATACCGAAAGCAAGCTGAAGCGGCTCCGCCAGCGCCGCACGATACGAAGCGACAGTGTTAGGCATAAGATGACGGTCCTGAAACAACCACGAGAGGAAGGACAAGACCACCCGAACAGACAAGGAGCTAACACGACGAAGACGCAAAAAGAAACGGAAGGACCGCCAGGAAACTTCATACTGCCGCCGAGAAGAAGCCCTCAGGTGGGACACCAACAAGGAGGGCACCTGATCACCATAGAGATGATGATAGACTCGAGTCAAAAAAAACCATACGCGAAGACTCGAGGAGAAGATCGAACCAGCTACGTGACGTACCGGCCCGATCTGCTGAAAGAGGCGGAGCCGCGGGAAAACCCTCGGGTTCGGACACCGAGCAACCAGCGCCTGAAACCAAGGCTGGGCCGGCCACCAAGGGGCCAGAAGGACAACTCTCCCCCGGTAAGTCTCTAAGCGAGTCAGGACCTGGAGCAACAGCCGAACTGGGGGAAAGAGGTACAGGAACCCCCACCTCGACCAGTCGAGCCGAAAGGCATCGACCCCGACGGCCTCGCAATCGGGGAAGGGCGCCGCATAAACGGGAAGACGCCGCGACCACGCCGACGCGAAGAGGTCCACCTCGGGGCGCCCGAACGTCTGGCAAAGCCAACGGAAGGACTCGTCTTCGACCGTCCACTCCGTGGAGAGGGGAACGAAGCGAGACAGGGCGTCGGCCAAGACGTTGGACACGCCCCGTACGTGAACCGCCAGGAGAGCCAAACCCCGAGAACTCAGCAGACGAGTCACCCGAAGCGACCAACCCCAAAGAGACAAGGACCGCATCGAACCCCTGCGGTTCAGGCAATGAACCACCGGAGAGCAGTCCGAATGGAGCCGAATCGTCGATCCGCGGGCCACCCGAATCCTCCCCAGAGCAAACCACACTGCCGCGAACTCCCGCACCGTACTGTGAGCTCGACGGAAGGATGGATCCCAACGCCCCTGGCCGGCCTGGTGAGCACTGGTCACAAAACCCCAGCCGAGAGACGACGCATCCGTGTACACATCGAGCGAGGGCTCGGGTAGGCGCCAAGGCACTGAACCCCGAAAAACCCGAAGAGGAAGCCGGTGACGCAGCAACCGACGCAAGTCCCCCGGGGGTCGAACTCTGCGATCGCGAGAGAGGCGGAAGGGGGAACCCCGAAGGAACCAGAACAGCCGTCGAAGCCAAACCCGACCCGGCGGGTAGACCACCATCGCAAAGTTCAGGCTCCCACACAGCCCCTCGAGCAACCGCCGGGTGACCCGAGGGCCCTCCAGAAACAGACGAAGGCGGGACCGCAGCCGCAGGAGAGACTCCGGAGGGAGAGACAAGGAGGCGGTCCGAGAGTCCCACACGAGACCCAGCCAAGTCCGAACCTGAGAGGGAACCAGATGGGACTTCCTCCAGTTCACCAAGAACCTGAACCCGGCGAGCTGGGAAAGAACCAAATCCCTGGCTAGCAAGCAAGCTGACTGGCTGGGAGCCCAAACCAGCCAGTCGTCGAGGTAGGCCAACACCCGAACACCGAGGAGACGCAAACGAGCCACCACAACCCGTGTAAGGCGTGTGAACACGCGAGGTGCCAGGTTCAACCCGAACGGGAGACAACGAAAGCGGTAACTCAGACGCCCCACTACAAAACCGAGCCAGTCCCTGAACCGCGGATGAATCGGGACATGCCAATAAGCGTCCCGGAGGTCCAGGGACACCATCCAAGCACCCGGCTCCAAGAGGAGCCGAACCTGAGACAGCGTAGTCATCCGAAAGGAGGGGCAATGAACCCAGGGGTTCAGACGGGACAAGTCCAGAATGAACCGCAGGTCCGCGCAGTCCCGTTTCGGAACCGGAAACAGACGGGAAACCCATCTGAGGGACGACGTCGTTTCGACGACGCCCAAGCGTACCCACTCCAAGACGACTCGACAGAGCGCAGGGGAAGAAGCCTGCCCCGCCAGCCCCGACCCCCCAAAGGGGGGAGGGGCCACCCAACGCCACCGCAGGCCGCGAGACACGACCCGAAAGGCCCACGAATCGTGGGACCAGGCGCGGGCGAACAGCGCAAGCCGCCCCCCCATCGCCCCGTCAAAGGGGCAAACCGCGAAAGGGCCGGCGACCCTTACGAGACCCAGAACCCCGCACAGTGCGAACACCGCGCCGACCAGACGAGGGAGGGTCTGCAGGAGGAGCCAACCCCAAACCTGACACCAGAGGCCTACCACGACGAGAGGAACCCCGAGCCCTGGCACGACCTTTCCGGGAAGACCCACCCCGGGACCCCCGGAAAACCAACAAGTCCGACATCGGACGACAAGCCGCCGACGCAGCCTGAATAAACTGCGCCACGGCCGACTCCCCAAACAGGAGAGGACAAAAAGGTGAAGAACGCCTAAGAGCCAGAGCCCAAGCAGATTCCACGGAGGAACCCAGCACCGCCTGCCGACACGCGAGACGGGAAGCATAGAACAGGGAAACCGCATCCCGCAAAATCGGCGTGAACCGCTTCAACAAGGCAGCCGACGAACGCGCAGCCGAGGACAAGGTGCCGGACCCCGGGACGGACCCAAGCGTCCCCACATCCTCCACGAGCCAATCCGAAGACAGCTCCAGGAGGGAAAAGAACCGCAAGGCCGAACACAAAAGGCCCCGAGCGCGCAAGTCCTCCGCCACGAGCGCCGCCGAAAGGGAGGGAACCTGCACATGGAGCTGAATAACGCCCACATCGCGGGGAAGGGCAGGGGCAAACAAGCACTCATTCAGGTACTCAAGTTCACCCCCCAGGAAAACCTGAAGCACCGTGGAAGCTTCCCGCCACTCCAGCGTGCGGGAACGACAGAAGGAATGCCAGGAATCCAGACCAAACAAGGGGCAGTCTGCTAGCCAGGATGACTCCGGAACCTCGTAACGGAGCCAGAAAGGGAACGAAGTCCCAAACTTGAACGTGGACGGATCCATTTCCGAGGCATAATCCGGGTCACGCAGGAGGTAAGCTGCAAAGGCCGCTCGCACCACACCAGGTTGGATGCGATAAGCCGAAAACCTCCGGAAGGACGGAACCGACGTACCCGGGGGAACACGGAACCGTACCCGGGGAGGGGCCGACACCAAATCCAACTCGTACGCAGAGGGGGGGAAAGAAAACCCCACTCCTTGTAACAATAAGCCCCGCTCAGTGGGAAGAAAAACCCAGGCGGGGTCCAGCGGGGCCCAAGGCCCCCAAGTCAGCCCCTCCCCAGCCTCGAGGTCCGTCACCACAGGACCCGAGGCCGAGTCCTCTCCCCAAGCCCCGACCCCACAAGACAAGGACGGAGCAGCCGGAAAAGCTGGAGGAAGGGGGGCCCACTGGTCAGACCCTGAAGCTTCGGCCGGGAGACAAGACTCGAATGCCTATAGCATCAGCCTCAAGAACTGAGGTGTGGGTAGCCGGCGCGGGGGGTCTGGGGCTCCCCCTTCCCCCTCCCGGGGAGGGGGGAGCTGCGCAGACAGCGGCGCGGCAGTGTGTGACGTCACACTAATTTGCTTGTTTTCGGTTGGGGAGTTCTATCCACTAGTTCGGTATTAGGTAGCAATTTTAACCAGAATAGGGGTTTGTTTTGGGGCGCTTACCTTTCTGGGTGCCTGTTCCGGTCGATGGCAGACATAAAATGCTTCCAACTACACGGGGGCTTCTATAGGCCATTGCTCCCCTTGCCTCTCTGAGGGGGCCTGGTTCTGGCCGTGGTCCCCGGTAGGCCTAAGAACTCCATACACATGACTGATGCCAAAGTCTGACATTAGCATATCAGCCTGGGATAGCTCCGGGGAGCCGACGGGGCTCCCCCCAGAAAAAGTTTCAAAAACTGTTGGCATTCTTTCCAGATCAGATATTATGTACCCCGCCCTGCCCTGGTGACTCTCTATTACTCCCTCATCTATCCATATCTCAACTATGGTATTTGTGCTTGGGATATAGGCCATCCTTTGGACTTTGTCCTATGGAGTTTATTTGCTCATGCATTGTATCAAAATTGTATTTATAATTGCTTGAAGTGCATATGTTTGCAAGCCTCACTATTTGTGTGTGGCCTCCAGAGTTTGCCTGTATCGAACATGAGTAAATCAAACTAGTATATGGTCACTCATGTTGATTACCATGTGACACCCTCCAAGAACGTTAAACTTGTTAATTCCATTCTTCCACAATTATATCCAGAATTGTGGAGGCATTATACATGAGAATTGAGCAAGATTTTGAATAACTTAAGTTCTAACATGGGGGGGGGGTATTGGCTCTACTTTTTCCTTTACCCGCCCGTATTATATTTACTTCAACTTAATTCCAAGGAACCCTAGAGTTAATTCTAGCCGGGTCCCACACCACGTGGTCTTAGCCGCTCAATCGGCTAAGATTCTACAGCCCCCGTGACGTCGTACTAGACTTCTAGCAAACACAAGGATCTTCTCCTGCTGCCACCACCAGACCATTACCCAGAAGCATCAATTAATGTGGTCTGGACCAATTTATCGATCATTAAAACCTTGGGGCTTGATCCCCAAATTACTTGGAAAAGGAGGGATGAATCTACGTTTAGTGTGGGAGTTACAGAAAACAAGGGGATATATATTCTCCTATTGGCAGGTGAAATTGACACGAAAGAAATATTAGCAGCATCCTAACTGGTTATCACATGACTCGCGATGATGCCATAAGCCTCATGGTCAACGAAGGGGACTGAGCTTGCATGGTCTGGACGTGTCCGTTATTGTGATACAGGCTACACTCTACAAATACAGCTAAGCCTAGCTAAACATTATATTAACCATTCATGTAATCGTAGTTTAACCACTGCATTGCACAGAATGCCTTAAGGCACCCGATCGGGGGGTTGTGCAGGGCAAAACATGGCATTTTTCGGTATAGGGAGTGATTCAAAACTCCTGCGGTTACACGGGGTTCACATCCTGTGCCTCAGGACTCCTGTAAACAGACGGCATCTTGAAAAAAAATCGTCACTACCACCGGGCTGGCTGTGAGAGCTTTAGTACTGAGAAAGCGACCAAGGCTGGTGCATGCAGGAGCAGCGCACAGCACCGCTGTGCAGCTAGGGGCCACAGCACCACTTAGTAATAATGAATAAAATAGGTAACTGAAATTATTTTATGTTGATAGTGGCATAGATAATCCTGACTGTGATAAAGGCTATGTACAACTTTCAGATATCAGTGAATACAATGCTAGTTATGATATTCACAGCATGAGGTACAGACACAGCACCCAGCCATTGTTTCCTGCATTTACGCATCATGAAACGACCTTATGTTTCGTCACCAACGTTCATTTTGTTATGGAAATGGATTCATATTTTGGATTTTGTGACACGAATGTGATAATAACAGCAGTTTTGTAGCTAGTCATAGCGAGATGTGTATAATATTGGAGGCCCTGCATAATAACAACAGGAACACTGTTTGGTTGATCTAAGAATATAATATATGTCACCATATATGAGCTCCATATTTTTTAGAATAACGATGTTCCACACATTTAACTATATAAATTCCACATATTACACACTACTGAATGATATTACTGCAAAAAACTAGATATAAAACCATTCACAGACACTGAAATAATTATGCAAAAATGTATTTGGGGGCGGCCCCACACACTTGGGTGTTGGTAGCTAGGCTGACCTTCGATTCTTGTTCTGTGTATATAAACTTTAAACACATGACCTTTGTGGTTCCTTATGGTGCACAAAAATGTAGAGAGTTGTGTATAATGTTTGTATATAGTGCAATAACAGCAAAACCAATCTTTGATTGATTTTAGAATATAAAATACATGTTACGTATATGAGCCCATAAATTTGAGCAAAGCAATGTTTCGCACATTGATCTATATAGATTCAACAAATTACACACTTTTGAATAATATTACAGCAAAAAAACAGAAGAAACGAATGAGAGACATTGAAATAATTAGTGCAAAATTATATTCATGGCAACCAGTGGCAGGTCCGAGTGTCCCCGACCGCCTCATCACTCAGCCCCCATAATTTGCTCAACTTCTCAGCTCCATCACGGCTAAAGTATGTCACATACAATATTTTGTTTTAGTTTCCTGTGATCAGAGACTGCATTTTAACAAGAAGAAGAAAAAAATGTGAAATAATTTATTTTCGGCACACCACGGGGGGTGTCATATTTTAATGCAGCGCAGTAGTTAATCAGTAGAATTTATCAATCATTCATTTTGATTGATAAAACATATAATTTATCCCCACAAATATGTGAAGGAGTAGCAAATACTAGTGAAACAAATTCAAACTACAGTCCACTCTCTATAAAGAAATAAAACCAGCGTTGAATGTAATGAAACGCCATTTTCTGGGCGAGTCCCGGAGGCTCCCCAGAGCTATCCAGGCTGAATGGATATGTATATCTTTCTGGCATCAGTCAATGCATGGAGTGCTTGCCTACTGGGGACCATGAGCAAGAACCTGGACCCCTCTAGGAGGGGGCCAGGGTCCATTGCATGAGGAGCAATGGCCAATAGACCCCCCTGTGGTTGGGAGCATTCTATGTCTGCCATCGACTGGGACAGGCACCAGAAAGGTACAGGCCCCAAAACAAACCTCTATTCTGGTAAAAGTATTGTGACCAAAAGCAGAACTGGTGGACCTGTTCGGAGGTGGACCTCCAGAAACAAAAATTAGCAAACTAGCATGACGTCATCATGTCGCCATGCCGGTGTCTGCACAACCCCCCCCCTCCTAGGGAGGGGGAAGTGGGAGCCCCAGACCCATCCGCCAGCGACCCAACCTACAGTTCTTAGGCTGGATGTCAAAAAGCACGAAAAATACCGCCAACAGGGAGGGAGGGAGGGATGCCTTTGAGCCTCCGGGACTCACCCAGAAAATGGTGTTTCATTACATTCAACGCTGGTTTTCTGGGGGGGGGGGGAGCTCGGCCGGCTCCCCGGAGCTAACTACCCAAAGATAAGGAAAAACAGGGACTTACCTTGGAGGCGGTTCGTCCTCACTCCTCAACTAGAAGTCAAGACAACTGGCTGCAACCGCCGACCCAAGGCAATGCAGGATCTACCTGGCCCCGGCATATTCACCAGGTAGCAAGCAGCCAGGACCCTGTTCGACCTCCAGAAACCTCGCGCCCGAATGTCAACCCAAGACATGTTGCCAAATACGGCAGCCAAAGCAGCAAACTTACGCACGTCGTGGGCACGGGGATAAACCACAGGCTGGCTAGACTTAATAACCCTGGGGACAACCTGAGAGACTGGAGCCCAGAAACAGGGAAGAAGGGAAACCGGGTCAACCCAAAGTGCATCCCTGGCCACCGACGCCATGGCGGACAAATAACGGCGCAGAGACACAACCGGACACAACACATGATGCACCCCCGGCCTGACCAACCAAGCATCAACAACCCAAGGCGCCCCCTCTGAAATGCAGTTGTTTCATTCTTCGCCAGAAAAGAAGGAGATGGCTGCAACCAAACAAATCGACCACCAGGACCAAAGGAGCAGAAACCCCTGTGCCGGAGGAGAGCATGAAGCTCCCCGACCCGACCCCCAGAGGCCAATACCAACAGGAAAAGAGCTGAAGAAAAACAATCCCGAACGGAAGGGGCCACAACAAACCGAGGAGAAGAGAGAAACGGACAGATGCAGCACACTAGGCTATGTAATCTACTGATGGTCCTAACCACTGGGAAGGCATCTTGGGGGAGGAGGGGGGGCAAGAGGTAATCAGGGTCATCAGAGGGAGAGGAACCTCTCAATCGACGGGAGTATCAACGGTAGCTTTGGCTCCTCTGAGGAGAGGCAGGAAGATGACTTGCACCAGGTTCCCGCCTGGGCTAGGTGTCAGTGTTGGTATCTAAGGCAGAATTCCCATTGACGTCAAGACGAACCAGAGGGGGAAAAATGATTGGTTGCCTGGGCATACAAGGTAAGTGGATGGAACAGGAGAACATCTGCTGGACCGTACCTGTGGATAGATGAAAAATGGATGATGGATGAAAAATTTCCTAACTGATAGAAAAATGAGAGTCCTAATCAGAGGCAGTGTATCGAATTGGAGTGGAGTACTCACAAGTGGAGTACCGCAGGGTTCAGTTCTTTCACCAGTGATGTTCATTGTCTACATAAACGATTTACCAGATGGAATACAGAAATATATGAACATGTTTGCTGATGATGCCAAGATACTAGGGAAGATAACAAACCTAGATGATTGTCATATCCTTCAAGAAGACCTGGACAAAATAAGTATATGAAGCAACACTTGGCAAATGGAATTTAATGTGAATAAATGTCATGTTATGGAATGTGGAATTGGAGAACATAGACCCCACACAACCTATAAATTATGTGAGAAATCTTTAAAGAATTTTGACAAAGAAAGGGATCTAGGGGTAGTTCTAGATAGAAAACTGTCACCGAGAACCACATTAAGAACATTGTGCAAGGAGCCTATGCCACGCTTTCTAACTTCAGAATTGCTTTTAAATACATGGATGGAGAAATACTAAAGAAATTGTTCACGACTTTTGTTAGACCAAAGCTGGAATATGCAGCGGTTGTATGGTGCCCATATCTTAAAAAGCACATGAACAAACTGGAAAAGGTGCAAAGACATACCACTAAGTGGCTCCCAGAACTGAAGGACAGGAGCTACGGGGAGAGGTTAGAGGCATTAAATATGCAAAAACTAGAAGATAGAAGAAAAAGAGGCAATAAGATCACTACTTACAAAATAGTAACAGGAAACGATAAAATTGATAGGGAAGACTTCCTGAGACCTGGAACTTCAAGTACAAGATGTTACAGATTTAAACTAACGAAACAAAGCTGCCGGAGAAATATAAGAAAATTCACTTTTGTAAACAGAGTGGTAGATGGTTGGAACAAGTTAGGTGAGAAGGTGATGGAGGTCAAAACCGTCAGTAATTTCAAAGCGTTATATGACAAAGAGTGCTGGGTAGATGGGACACCACGAGCATAGCTCTCATCCTGTAAATACACTTAGGTAATTACCTGTGAAGGGACCCAACTGGAGGGAGCCAGGAGTCAAAGAGAAATGGCAGGCTGGTTAAGGGCACCTAATTTCAGTAACAGCTCCTGTCAAGGGGTCCCTGCTACTTTATGTTCGATGTCCAACAGGAGAGCCTCAAGGTATTCCGGGCAATTCTTGAACGTGATCTTGTGAGGGCCATGACATAACAGGCAACAAGGAACACCTGAGCACCCACTAGTATCTCGATTCTTATGACTTATGATACTGCAGTTTGCACAGCAAGCTGCATTACAGCACATGAGGCAACTATTATCAAATAGATGGCAAGCATAGCAAAAGAACACCAGAAAATTACAGGGCATTTCCCGAAACAAGATCCTGTATAGTGCCATCCAGTTGGGGAGGGGTCTGTCAAACTTTACATGTACCATGGATGTAGGTCCCCCATCTTGAATCCTAGTGGCTTCCCAGGGACCCACCAATGCACCCCCTAACAACTGCAGAGTGACATGAATGTCTTCCACAGCAACACCCGAGTCAATTGGCCCAATCATCCGATAACGGGCTCAAGACTCCTCCTGAGACAACACCTGTCGACATCTGACAGGCCAGTCCCCCAGTGAGATTATGTCTGATAGCCGGATGTGCAATAAAGCACATTGCGCTGATATGTAGCTTAAGAGTCGCACCCCTACCCAAAGTATTGATGGTCTCAGGCAGGCAATATGACTATAAATCCGAAGCCTCGAGTGCAGCATTTGAGGATTCATAGAAAGGCACTGACCTGTTGTTAACTGGATAAGGACCACCACATACACAGAAGAAGATAACGATGGAAAAATAACTGCTGTAGGTGAGGACATTCTCTTAGCGTCCCATTCTCGGGCAGCTTCTACCGGCTCATTTTCTACCATCTGGTAGAAAATGACCATGATGGCCTGTCGGGAACTAGCCATCAACTTCTATATCGCCCCCACCCTGGAAAACTCCCAGAATGGAGACCCCTTGGTTGACTATTATTGGTGAGAAACCCTTGCTAGGCTCTCATTGGTGAGAAACCCCCTTGCTTGGCTCTCATTGGTGAGAAACCCTTGCTAGGCTCTCATTGGTGAGAAACAATTGGTTTGCTCTCATTGGCGAGAAACCCTTGCTTGGCGCTCAATGGTGAGAAACCCTTGCTAGGCTCTCATTGGTGAGAAACCCCCTTGCTTGGCTCTCATTGGTGAGAAACCCTTGTTAGGCTCTCATTGGTGAGAAACCCTTGCTAGGCTCTCAGTGGTGAGAAACAATTGGTTTGCTCTCATTGGCGAGAAACCCTTGCTTGGCGCTCATTGGTGAGAAACCCTTGCTTGGCTCTCATTGGTGTGAACTCCTTGCCTGGCTCTCATTGGTGTGAAGCCCTTGCTTGGCTCTCATTGGTGAGAAACCCCTTGCCCGGCTCTTATTGGTAACAAACCCCTTACCCGGCTCTCATTGGTGAGAAACCCCTTGCTTGGCTCTCATTGGTCTGAAACCCCTTACCCGGCTCTCATTAGTCTGAAACCCCTTGCCTGGCTCTCATTAGTCTGAAACCCCTTGCACTGCTCTCATTTGTCTGAAACTCCTTGCCCGGCTCTCATTGGTCTGAAACCCCTTGCCCGGCTCTCGCTGGTCTAAAACCCCTTGCCCAGCACTCATTGGTCTGAAACCCCTTGCCCGGCACCCATTGGTCTGAAACCCCTTGCCTGGCACTCATTGGTCTGAAACAACTTGCCCAGCTCTCACTGGTCTGAAACCCTTACTCGGCACTCATTGGTCTGAAACCTCTTGCCCGGTTCTCATTGGTCTGAAACCCCTTGCCCAGATATCATTGGTATGAAATCCCTTGCACGGCTCTCATTGGTCTGAAACCCTTTGCCCGGCTCTCATTGGACTGAAACCCCTTGCCCAGTGATCATTGGTCTGAAACCCCTTGCCCAGTGCTCATTGGTCTGAAACCCCTTGCACGGCACTCATTGGCCTGAAACCCGTTGCCCGGCACTCATTGGTCTGAAACCCCTTGCCCGGCACTCATTGATCTGAAACCCCTTGCCCGGCACTCATTGGTCTGAAACCCCTTGCCCGGCACTCATTGGTCTGAAACACCTTGCCCGGCTCTCATTGGTCTGAAACACCTTGCCCGGCTCTCATAGGTCTGAAACCCCTTGCCTGGCACTCATTGGTCTGAAACACCTTGCCCGGCTCTCATTGGTCTGAAACACCTTGCCCGGCTACCTACCTACCTACCTTGAGGCTACCTTGAGGTGCTTCCGGGGCTTAGTGTCCCCGCGGCCCGGTCGTCGACCAGGCCACCTGGTTGCTGGACTGATCAACCAGGCTGTTAGACGCGGCTGCTCGCAGCCTGACGTATGAGTCACAGCCTGGTTGATCAGGTATCCTGATCATTGGTGAGAAATGATCGCCTCATTGGTGTGAAACCCCTTGACCGGTTCTCATTGGTGTGAAACCCCTTGACCGGCTCTCATTGGTGTGAAACCCCTTGACCGGCTCTCATTGGTGTGAAACCCCTTGACCGGCTCTCATTGGTGTGAAACCCCTTGACCGGCTCTCATTGGTGTGAAACCCCTTGACCGGCTCTCATTGGTGTGAAACCCCTTGACCGGCTCTCATTGGTGTGAAACCCCTTGACCGGCTCTCATTGGTGTGAAACCCCTTGACCGGCTCTCATTGGTGTGAAACCCTTGCCTGACTCTCATTGGTGTGACACCTTTGCTTAGCTGTCATTGGTGTGAAACCCTTGGTAGGTTGTTATCGATGTGAAACCCTTGGTACGTTGTTATTGATGTGAAATCCTTGGTAGGTTGTTATTGGTGTGAAACCCTTGGTAGGTTGTTATTGGTGTGAAACCCTTGGTAGGTTGTTATTGGTGTGAAACCCTTGGTAGGTTGTTATTGGTGTGAAACCCCTGGTAGGTTGTTATTGGTGTGAAACCCTTGGTAGGTTGTTATTGGTGTGAAACCCTTGGTAGGTTGTTATTGGTGTGAAACCCTTGGTAGGTTGTTATTGGTGTGAAACCCTTGGTAGGTTGTTATTGGTGTGAAACCCTTGGTAGGTTGTTATTGGTGTGAAACCCTTGGTAGGTTGTTATTGGTGTGAAACCCTTGGTAGGTTGTTATTGGTGTGAAACCCTTGGTAGGTTGTTATTGATGTGAAACCCCTGGTAGGTTGTTATTGGTGTGAAACCCTTGGTAGGTTGTTATTGGTGTGAAACCCTTGGTAGGTTGTTATTGGTGTGAAACCCTTGGTAGGTTGTTATTGGTGTGAAACCCTTGGTAGGTTGTTATTGGTGTGAAACCCTTGGTAGGTTGTTATTGGTGTGAAACCCTTGGTAGGATGTTATTGGTGTGAAACCCTTGGTAGGTTGTTATTGGTGTGAAACCCTTGGTAGGTTGTTATTGGTGTGAAACCCTTGGTAGGTTGTTATTGGTGTGAAACCCTTGGTAGGTTGTTATTGGTGTGAAACCCTTGGTAGGTTGTTATTGGTGTGAAACCCTTGGTAGGTTGTTATTGATGTGAAACCCTTGGTAGGTTGTTATTGGTATGAAACCCTTGGTAGGTTGTTATTGGTGTGAAACCCTTGGTAGGTTGTTATTGGTGTGAAACCCTTGGTAGGTTGTTATTGATGTGAAACCCTTGGTAGGTTGTTATTGGTGTGAAACCCTTGGTAGGTTGTTATTGGTGTGAAACCCTTGGTAGGATGTTATTGGTGTGAAACCCTTGGTAGGTTGTTATTGATGTGAAACCCTTGGTAGGTTGTTATTGATGTGAAACCCTTGGTAGGTTGTTATTGGTATGAAACCCTTGGTAGGTTGTTATTGGTGTGAAACCCTTGGTAGGTTGTTATTGGTGTGAAACCCTTGGTAGGTTGTTATTGATGTGAAACCCTTGGTAGGTTGTTATTGGTGTGAAACCCTTGGTAGGTTGTTATTGGTGTGAAACCCTTGGTAGGTTGTTATTGGTGTGAAACCCTTGGTAGGTTGTTATTGATGTGAAACCCTTGGTAGGATGTTATTGGTATGAAACCCTTGGTAGGTTGTTATTGGTGTGAAACATCTGGCTGGTTTGCATTGTCGTGTGACATTCCAGCAACACTTGGTTTGGGCTGACCTGAGCAAACCCAGGACATCTCACCTCCTCCTGAGGGTGTGTGCTTAAAGGGCACCTGGAACTGACAAGGTTGAGGTCACGTGTGGTGGTCTCTGGAAGTGGTGGTTGTGGTGGGAGGCTGGAGAGTGCCAAGTGTTGGAGCCGAGTGTTGCCCGCCACGATTGTTGTTGTTGTCACTCTCCCTCCCCCCCCCCCCCATGTCAGGCTCGCCAACAGCCAAGCAAATAATTTACAAATATTTTACCCATACCTACCAGTAATTAGCAAGCTTCTCTGAATATATGATATCATTAATGTTATCAATTCTTGTGTGGCGTGTGTTTAAAGGCGTGTGATTATGTAAAGTGGGAAGTGATGGTTGTTATGGTGGCGGTAGTGTTGGTGTGCGTGGGGAGCCATGTCAGCTGTCAGCTGTGGTGGCGGCAGCAGCAGCAGTGTTGACACAGTGGAGAGCAGGAGGGGTGTAGGCCAGTGTCACCACCACACACACTCTGTCATGTGAGTGCCACTCACACCATCACAACACAGTCACCATGGGGCCCTCCAGGCCTTCCACGGGCATCACCAGCCCGGCTAAGATGACCGCCAATATATTTGTGTCCTTTATAGGTGCAGGGATGCTGGGACTTCCCTTTGCTTACAAAGAGGTAAGTCGATGACACGTGGCAGCCAGTGTATAATAACTTAACAGTTGGCAATCTGAGTACTTTGACAGTTACCTGTCAAAGTAAAGTGATTTGACACTTGTTACTGACCAGTCAAGGACAAATCTATCACAGCGTTGTTCATGGACTAATAGTATGTGACGTCATACCTTAAATTATTTATTTATTTTTGCAATTCTTGTAATTAACCTTTGAGTCAAGGCACAGTGCCACTTGTGAATGATAAGCTCAGTTGTTGGTTCAAGCATTGGGACAGATGTCACATTGGAACATTGGCTTCTACTGAGTTTCTCATTGGAACATTGGTAAAACTATTTAAAGTACTGTACTGTATTTAAGTAAAACTGAAAAGAATGATTATTACTGGCCTTGTTGAAGTGTATATGCTTGTTTAGTTAGTTTAGTTCATGTATTATGCACCCCATACCCATCTTGTGGGCGGTAGTGGAAAGGGTTACAGAGGCACATAATGGGCTCAGGGACTGAACATCACAATTCATTTAGCTAAGCAAGTTACAATCTTGATGAGCTAGTTACAAAATTCAGTATAAGTCGTCACATCAACAATGGGTTCGAGATCGACCACAAGTACAGTTTCTAAATTAAGCAACTGATATACTGTATGTAGAAAGTTAGTGCCACAATTGATATGTTTGTCCTGCACACCGCCCCCTATCCAGTGGGCAGCGGTGGATAAGTTACAATCACTTAGTTACTACCTACAGATAGCAAACTGGGGATATTTGGCTAAAATTTCTGGCAGGAGATCATTTTGAATTAAATATTTACACATCTCTGGAACATTTATTATAGAATTGTCTCTGAATTCACGTATCTTTCCGCACTCCATCACATAGTGACGGAGGGTGTGCGAATATTTTTGTTGACACAGTTTACATTTGGTCAGGTCTACATCAGCAGATAATGAGAATTCCCAGAGATACTTGTAACCGAGTCTAAGCCGAGCAGTAGTAACATCTAGAAGTCTGCTGATTTTATTGGATGATCCATAGATGTGTGGCTCCTCTTGCATGATAGTATGATGATAGATGGAATTACTGGTGTTGATTTCACTTTGCCTCAGATCTACAAGATTTTATTGAAGTTCTGGGTGTACTGCTGCTCTCAGTTTGCTCATTGACAATCCAAGGTTATACTCAATGTCTCCTTTAAAGGCAGATTCTTTGGCTGACTCAACAGCTCTATCATGCATCTGGAGGCCAACATGAGATGGAGACCACATGAAATGGACTCTGTTACCATCCTTAATAATTTTGTTGTTCATTTTATATTTACGTAAAAGAGTTCTTACATTCTTGTAAAGCAACTTGCACGCATAGCATTTCGGGCAGATCCTTAATCTTAATTTTCCCTGTTATACGACCTGCTAGATCATTTAACAACCAGGTACCCATTCACTGCTGGGTGAACAGAGGCTACAGTTAAGGATTGGCTCCTAGTTAATCCTCCCCGGCCAGGATATAAACCTAGGCAAAATGACTCGCAAAGAGCCGGGTGTGTTAGTTGCTGGTCAGTTGCCTCTCTTCTGCTCCTCAGCCATTTTCCCTGATCTTGGTCGTGTTGTTGGAGGTACTGAAGTAACTACAGTGGGATTACTTTCCAAAAAAATCTTTCACACCTACAGTATTTTAAAAAGCAGATCATATTGTAAAATGAGCAGTACTTTTTCAGAAATAGTATGGCTAGCATGTTTTCCTTAAAAAGCAGTGGTGTGTGTGTTCTATCTGTTACACAATTAGGTCATAAAGTATCATTACCAGATAAAACCTTCAAACTATCCCTGGCTCGGCTGCCTGGGAGCCAGTCGGCCGAGCAGACAGCACACTGGACTTGTGATCCTGTGGTCCCGGGTTCAATCCCGGGCGCCGGCGAGAAACAATGGGCAGAGGTTCTTTCACCCTATGTCCCTGTTACCTAGCAGTAAAATAGGTACCTGGGTGTTAGGCAGCTGTCACGGGCTGCTTCCTGGGGGTGGAGGCCTGGTCGAGGACCGGGCCGTAAGGACACTATAGCCCCAAAATCATCTCAAGATAACCTCAAGATATCCCTGGGTCTCGTAGTACACCAGAATAAGGTGTGGTAATCATCAGGAGAAAGTGCTAACCCATTACGACTATATTGCACTTAGAAGGAATGAAGATAAGGATTTGGTATATGATGGAGGAAATGAATGGTGCCAAACCATTTGGATGTTCAGGGATTGAACACTGACCTGCAAGAAACAAGACCATCACTCCACTGTCAAGTCCAAGTGGTTGGACTACACCAGGACAAATTGCCCTGCATTAAGAACTGAGTGATAATAATTAAAATCAATATGTATACAATAACCTCATTACCTTGGGTTCAACATATGACGATAACCCCACTTTAAAGGTTAAAGTGCTATCATATGTTAATCATCAGTGTAATGCTGTTATCATATGATTCATGTTTTTGTCATGTTTTAATACCAATGTTAATAAACTCTGTGTTCAAACAACACACAGCCCCTCTCTTTAAATCCCGAAACATGCTAAACATTCACTCCACACATTCTCTTATAGCATTCTCAATAAGCATTGAGAATGCTAATTGATTCTCTTATAGAATTGAATTATGAGAGAATCACACATTCTCTTACAACATTGAGCATTAGCATGCTCAGATAGTATTCTCTTGCTATTTACGTGTACAAACCTTGTTCCTAAATGCTAACCCTGATCTGAAAATCTTTCTTGATGTAACAAAACCCATGAGCATCACACCAGAAACAAATTTTGCTTTAATATTATTTGTCCGACTAAATCTGTGCAAACACTTTGCAAATAAAAGGACCCACTATATGGAACTCACTCCCTAATGAATTAAAAAGTGTCCACCCAACTCTTCATTCAAAAGTAAAACCAAAAAGTACCTAATTTCATCCTCGTAGTTTTCTACTTTGTGCTTCAAACTCACACTGTATCTTGTACTAGCCACTTCCCCAATATTAGTACTTAATACATGTATCTTCACCAGTGTAATCATTACCTTCAATTGATATTGTAGTTATTATGGTAAAGTCTAATTTTGTTACAATGTACCTATTAATAATCTTGCCTTTGTTAGCTTAAGGACCTGTCTGAAATGCTATGCATGTTAGTGGCTTTACAAGAATGTAAGAACACCAATATTTTGTACCCTCACAACGCACTGTACCTTCTTGTACTGTATATAAATAAATACAAATAAATAAAAAATAAATTTTGCTCTTAGGGCTCCAATATCCCAGTGGTGTAATTATCACAAATCCTGGTTACCAAATCCTGAATATAACATTTTCTACATGTTTATTTTCTTATGGGAACATGGGGTCCTGTTTCATGAGGCGTAGATGCACAAATTGCGGCTGTGCGTTGTGAATGTCTGCCTCGTTCTGTGAACATCGTAACTAGCATTGTGTTCACTGATGTTCACACAGTCACCCCTGACTGAAAATCACAGTCAAGGGTCTTCTGTAATAATATCATCGCTACATAATAGCATGAACAAGTATATTATGGCATTTTTAGGCGATGCTGTGGTCATATGCTGAACAGCAGTGCTGTGAGCTCATGCTGCATGCGTCAGGCTTGGTAGCTCACTCAATACTGAGGCCCCTAACACCCGGGAATTTGGCTCAATATTTTTTTTTTAAATGGCGTCTGTTTACAAGAGCCCTGATGAAGGTGTGGTGAACCCCGTGTATCCGTGGGCCATTTAAATCTTGCGTAGTACTTCAAAGCATCATATGATGCGGAGCGCAATTTACTGCAAGTCACTCAACGCATCATATGATGTCTAGCGCAACTAAAGGGTTAACATGTTGATACAAGAATGTTTCCAGGATGAGGTCTACAAATCTACAGGTCCAAAAACCTTCTGTTTTAGCTTCATATGCTTCCCAGTCTATGGATTTCAAGTTGAAGTCGCCAACTATCAACAGTCATGATCTATCGTTATCCGCTCTCGCTATAATCTCTCGTTATTGTTATAAAACCTTCTCGTTTACTATCTAGCTCCTCCTTTGACCATGTGCTGCTTGGCGGTGGACTATATGCATTTATGATCATTAGTTTATCATCCTCATGGCAGATCTCTAGTGCTATTATGTCAACTTCTCAACCCATCCTCCGAATTGATAGTACGATTTAATACTAAGTGTAATAAGTACACTTTCTTACTGTCCTAAGCAGTGCATAATTGCACTTATGGGGCTGTTACATTTACCCAACTCCCTCCCCCGATTTAATTTTTCTCGTTTTCTGTTAAGACACTCAGAATTTTAGGATGAAGTTTTCAATTTCGATTAGCAATACAAAAGTTTTAAATATCAGGAATTTCGTTTTCAGATTTATTAAACAATATAGATTTTATACAAAATTTTTAAATATCCTGAGTTACTTTACAATTTATTGATATATTTTAGTTTTGTTTTATTAGTTTTATAAAACTGTAATATCAATATAGCTATAGGTTAAGTACTAATTGTAATTAACACTTTCGCGCTATCTGAACGCGCCGGCGCGTCCGGTTTCGTCTAACGTAAACGCATAGTGGACATAAAGTTATGTCAACTTTTAAAATATTTGTATAAAATTCAATTTTTATCCGATTTACTTTGGGTTTGTTTTAAACTGCGCGCTATGAGGCTCTCTTTCTCACCACTAGGCTGCATGGTACAATAAGTTCATGAAAGGTGTGGATAACTTCGATCAAATGGTATTTTTGTCCCAAACGGGTTGCAGGTGGGTGACTTTAGCCGTTTATACTGGTAATGCTTCCCCCATATCATGTATTATATGCATATGTCTGTTTAGGGAATTTTATTCCGATCAATATACAACCAAAAATAACTGTGTGCAACAAGTATAAACTTGACAAACATAACAAAAGTAAAAACATTTCGTGTGTGTTTGACGCTCACTGATATGTTCCAGCGTTGTTTTATATTTGGCGCTATTCTAACTTACGCTTTGTTGATATTTTTTACCGATGGGCACATAGAACATTCTATTGCGAACACATTGACACAAAAATGAATGACGTACATAGAAAATTAATGTCATGAGAGTGAAATAAGTATAAACTTTCAAAGCGCCGTGCGTCGTCCCGTCACCGATACCGGGTAACAATTTCACCACTTCCCACACTCTTGCGGGCGGGCCGCATCATTATTCTACGCTTATATTCATAGCACCGTGTTGGGAATTTCATTGCGAGTCCATTGATACCAAAATTAACGCTGTAGAACAAGTGTGGAGGTGATTACAATCCCAAGAGTAAAAACATTTTGTTGCTGATGGGCGCTCACGGCGAGTCATCTTCGTAGTTATTTATTTGGTGCTGGTATCCCTATACGTTTCGTGACTTTTTTTACTGATGTTCTTCTAGAGAATTTTATTGCGAACACGTTGGTACCAAAATGAAATACGTAGCATGAGAACTAAGGTCAGAAGAGTAAAAAGAGTATACACATTTTTGTTTTTACGCTTAAGCAATAAAAACGCAGCGCGCACATTCGGTTGGCTGAGTGACCTTTGTGGAGAGCGCGAAAGTGTTAAGAAGCAATAAAATTAATATCTTCAAAAACTAAGACGGTTAGGTGAGGTTGTGGTTTTCTATTCAGTTTTTTGGGTAAACTCAAATATTCACAATATATTTGACAGTACGATTTAATACTGAGTGAAAATAAGTACAATTCCTAACTGCTATGAATAGTACATAATTGCACTTATTTGTCTCCTTACATTTACCACCCCATTTTTGGAGGACGGGCTGCAACTTCTTGAGGATTGGCAGTCATTATTTCGTTCACCTTTAGGTGTTCTTTCACCAGCACAGCAACGCCACCGTCTTTCCTAATTTTTCTGTCCCGTCTCCAAATTGAATAACCCCTTGGAAAACCAAGTGGTTACAAAATGTTATTTTAAACCCTCGTTTAAAATAACATCTTCAAGTTTTGTCTCCGTGAGTGCAACAATGTCTGGTGTCTGCAGCTGTATTACATCACTTAACTCCAGTATCTTTGATCTCACTCCATCTATGTTGGTGTATGCAATCTTGAGGTACTTGTTCCCCCCTCTCCTTATTCTTCACTGTGTCCCCTACTGCGTGTGCCCCTTGTGTCAAATAGCCGTGTCTTTATCTACCCTATCAATTCCTTTGAGAATCTTATATGTGGTGATGATGTTCCTCTTAACTCTTCTGTCTTCCAGCAATGTGAGGTTTAATTCCCTAGTGTCTCCTTGTAGCTATTATCCCTCAGTTTGGGTACTAGTCTGGTTGCAAACCTTTGAACCTTTTCCATTATAGTCATATGCTTGACTAGATATGGACTCCATGATGGAGCTGCATACTCCAGGATTGGTCTAACATATGTGGTATACAAAGTCCTGAATGATTCCTTGCACAAGTTTCTAAAGGCCATTCTTATGTTGGCAACCTGGCATATACTGCTGATGTTATCCTCTTGATAAAGAGGATAACCTCCTCTCTTCAGGGGACAGGTCTGGCGTGATATGAAACCCCAGGTCTTTCTCTCTCTCTGATTCTTGAAGAATTTAATTTCCCAAATGATACCTTGTATCTGGCCTCTTGCTCCCTATACCTATTTTCATTACATTACATTTGCTTGGGTTAAACTCTAACAACCATTTGTTTGACCATTCCTTCAGTTTGTCCAGGTCTTCTTGAAGTCTCAAGTAGTTCTCCTCTGTCTTAATCCTTCTCGTAATTTTGGCATAGTCAGCAAACATTGAGAGGAATGAGTCTATACCTTCTGGGAGATCATTTACATATATCAAAAACAGGATAGGTCCGAGTACAGAGCCCTGTGGGACTCCACTGGTGACTTCACGCCAATCTGAGGTCTCGCCCCTCACTGTAACTCTGCTTCCTATTGCTTAGGTACTCCCTTATCCACTGGAGCACCCTACCAGTCTCCTGCCTGTTTCTCTAGCTTATGCACCAGCCTCTTATGGGGTACTGTGTCAAAGGCTTTCCTGACAGTCCAAGAAAATGCAGTCCGCCCATCTTCTCTTTCTTGCTTAATCTTTGTCACCTGATCGTAGAATTCTATTAAGCCAGTAAGGCAAGATTTACCCTCCCTGAACCCATGTTGATAGGTTATCACAAAGTCCCTTCTCTTCAGATGTGTTACTAGGTTTTTTCTCATGATGATCTCCATCACCTTGCATGGTATACAAGTCAAGGACACTGGCCTGAAGTTCAGTGCCTCTTGTCTGTCACCATTTTTGTATATTGGGACTACATTAGCCATCTTCCATATTTCTGGTAGGTCTCCAGTGACCTACTATACACTATGAAGGGTGGCAAGCAAAGTGCTTCTACACACTCTTTCAATGGTGAAATTCCGTCTCGACCAAAAGCCTTTCTCACGTCCAGATCCAACAGATCTGGACTTCAGTGTGTTAAAAGGACCATACAAACTTTACATTTTAACCTCTTATGATAAATTTGTTACTGGTGCTACAATAAGATCATTTTGATAAGGATATTCTGCAATGCCTGACAGCTGTTCTGAATAGATAAGATAAAACTGTCTTGCATGAGCCACCTGATAAGGAATTCTCTTTGTCATGTGCATGGTACAGTGGATGGTGTCGAGTCACCTTGTCAGGTAAAGCACAATTTGGTCTGTCCAGCAACCGACAGCCTTGATCTTAGCAAAGAAACTCGACTAAACCCAACAGGCTTCCTGTTCCCAGCAAAGATATACTGTATTGTATAGATATGCAATAATAATAATAACAACAACTTTAAACATTCTCGTGTTTGTCATTATTTTTAACTCCTTAATTACAGTTATCATTAACCCTTAAACCGCGCAATACATTAATAGATGATTTCAGTAACAAAACCGAAACCACGCAACACATTAATAGATGATTTCGTGTCTGGCGCTATTATTTAAATGCCTCGCGTGGGATAGGAGTAGTCATCGGCGAGCCGCATCTGACCATAAACAAATGCCACCTGGGGAAAAAAATCCTGCGTAAGCCGCCATTGTGTAGAGGCCTCGGTTACCCAGCGGACACCATGGCGAGCGAATAAAGTTCTAACGACCGACCCCGTTCAACAAGGCGTTCCTTGCGACCTCTGACCGAGGATGAAATTAATAAGAAATTCCCGGATGGTGATGAATCTGATATTGACGACTCTGACTTTGATCTTGACTACACACAGCCCTCAGAGGAGGATACGACCGACGACGAGTGTGAACATGCTGGCTCCACCAGGGCTAGGCCTAGCATCTCGCCCATGCCTCCTCACCCTCACTCGACTCCACCTCGTGCCAGACCCCACAGTTCATGTGCTATCTTGCAGGATATTGATGTTTTGTTCGACGAGTCTGAGGAAGGTGAATCATTTGCCGGTTTTAGCGACTTAGAATCGGAAAATAGTTTCGGTGCTGGTGCCAGTGGAGTGCATGGTGTTGCCAAGCGACATTTTGTCTCGTCAGCAGCATCTGGCCCAGCCATGCAGCAAATAACTGATATTTTTTATTTCTGATATTGCCACTCTTTGTGGCAAATCCAGCCTGACAGCTGGCGATCAACAGACCGCCTGGGACGCACGCTCAGTCGGTGCCTATTTTTTGCCACACTTCCCTGCCCTATAGCGGCCAATATATGCCACTTACGATTTTTTTATTATTTTTTATCTGTACGTCCTGCCGGACGTACAGGCACCTAGAGGTGGACCTCTTCGCATCGACTTGGTCGAGGCATCTTTCAGTGTATGTGGCGTCCTTCCCAAACTGCGAAGCTGGCGGGGTCGATGCCTTTTGGCTGGACTGGTCGAGTTGGGGTTACCTGTACCTCTTCCCACCAGTTCGTTTGTTGCTCCGGGTCCTGGTTAGCTTAGAGAGACTTCCAGGGATGAGTAGTCCTGTTGGCTCTATGGTGGCCGGCCCAGCCCTGGTTTCAGGCACTTCTTGCTCAATGTCCAAACCCGAGGGTCTTCCTGCGGCTCCGCCTCTTTCAGCAGATCGGTCTATTCCGGTACGTGGCTGGATCGATGTTCTCTGCTTCTCGTGTCTGGTCCTTTTGATGTGGGTTTATCACCACTTGTGTGGTGATCAGATGGTTTAGTTGGTGTCCAACCTGCAAGTTTCTTCTCGATGACAGTATGAAATTTCCTGGCGGTCTTTTTGGCACTTATCTCTTCATAGGTTGTCTTTGATATCTGGTCAATTTTGTCCTTTCTCTGTTGGTAGTTTCAGGACAGTCTTCTTATGCCAGATACTGTCGCATCATTTCGGTTGGTGCTGGCGGAGCCGCTGCAGCTTGCAATGGATGTCACTTCTGCTCCATTCTGCAAGCTTTCTCGGGTGTTGTTTTCACCTCCGGTCTGCTCATGTGCCGCCTGAGCTTTCCTGGTTGTTGCACCGGGTGCCCTCTTCTCCCTTCTCCATGGTTTGGGGTGGCCCCTTCGGTTCATGACTTTTTTTTTCTATGCCTCTTTTTCTTGTTGGCATTGGCCTCTGGGGGTCGGGTCGGAGAGTTTCATGCTCTCCTCCGGTGCAGAGGTTTCTGCTCTTTCAGTCCTGGTGGTTTTTTCCTCATTTACAGCCGTCTCCTTTTTTTCTGGCAAAGAATGAGTCTGCTGCTTTCCGAAGGGGTCCTTGGGTTGTTGATGCTTGGTTGGTTCGGCGGGGGGTGCATCATGTTTTGTGTCTGTGGCTCTTCGCCGTTATTTGCGAGTTACGGTCTCTGTGGCAGGAGACGTGTTTTGGGTTGACCCAGTTTCCCTTCTTCCCTATTCCAGGGCACAGGTCTCCCAGGTTGTCCGCAGTATTATTCGGTCCAGCCAGCCTGCGGTCTTTCCTCGTGCCCACGCCGTTTGTTAGTTTGGCATTCGGCTGCAGTTTTGGTAATGTCCTGGCCTATCTTTTGGGCATGGGACTATTGGAGGTCGAACAGAGTCCTGGGTGTACGTTACCTTCTTAATGTTCCTAGTTTTCCTAGTCCGTCTTGGGCGTGTATGCCCTTGGGTTGCAGGTTGCGGCCTGCTGTCTCGACTTTGAGTTGAGGAGTGAGTGACGACTGCCTCCTGGGTGAGTCCCTTTTCTTCTTATCTTTGGTTAGATAGTTCCGGGGATCCGAAGGGACTCTTCACAGAAAACCAGCATTGAATGTAATGAAACGCTATTATCTGGGTGAGACCCGGAGGCTCCCCGGCATCCCTCTCTCCATCCGGTCGGCAGTTTTTTGCGTTTTTGATACTCAGCCTCTGAACTGAGGAGAGTTGCCGGTGTGGAGGTCTGGGACCTCCTGTCCCCCTCACGGGGAGGGATGGGGGTTGCGCAGACGGATGCACGGCGGTTGTGGTGACGTCATGTTTGTTTCCTTGTTTTTGATTGGGGAGTTCTGGTTGCTAGTTCAGCTTTCAGTTTGCAATTTTTGACCAGCTGTAGTTTGTTTTGAAATTCCTACCTTTCTGGGTGCCTGACCTGGTAGATGGCAGACAAAGACTGCTTCCAGTTACACTGAGGTGTCTTTTGGCCATTGCTCCTCGTGCCTTTCTTGAGGGGGACAGGTTCTGGCTCTGGTCTCTGGTAGGCTTAGAACTCCATCGATTGACTGTTGCCACGGTCTAATATATACACATCAGCCCGGTATAGCTCGGGGAAGCCTCCGGGTCTCACCCAGAAAATGGCGTTTTATTACATTCATCGCTGGGTTTTTGGTCCTGTGTTTCCTTCCGAGTTGTATGCAGTTGTGAAAACGTTTTCTTGAAACATAGTAGAATACCTGATGATTGCATGATTCACAGTAGAATCCTTGAACCTTGAGGGACTCGCTGCACGTGGGCCTCGTGAAACATGCATATAAAAATACATAAAGATATATATCAATAGCATTTTATATCACAAGTAGTTGAAGAAGTGGCCCATAACAGTCTATACAAGGCAGTTTACATCTGCAGTGAGTTAGCTACACAGTTACAAATCCTGCTCCACACCCACCCAGCTGGGTTGCAACTTTACAGGAATTGTGGTAGTTAGTCTTTTGGGTATTTTGATGTCAATACAATAATGTAGTGTATTATTTGATTAGGCAGGTTGGCCTCCTATGCCTTCATTATGTTACATTTTAATTTATATAGCTAAGCTTTATACATTTTATTTTAATTCATTGATTTTATTCCTAGTGGTTAAGTTGGTTTTATTGTTCTTGGAGTGAATGATTTATGTTTTGTCACTAAAGGTGTTTATCAATCATTCTCCTGTTTCATTGTTTTGCTAATAGTATTTTTCTTTGTCCAGGCTGGCATTATGGAAGGTGCACTGATCATGGCAGTGGTTGGTTATCTCAGTGTAGCTGCCATGCTTATGCTTATTGACTGCAAGTATGCTATTCTTACATCAGGTGGCAGGGCTGGTGGTCGATCAATCATTATGGATACAAAGGTATGCTGCTCCTGGAGTCACGTGTGGCAATGCTTCCAATATGTTTTAGTCAATATTTCTAATGCTCTAAAATTTACCTTTATGATCATATCTGCTATGAAAGTTGATTCTGTACACCTGTATTTAGAAACAATGTTTTTAATGCTTGATAGTTTTTAGCAAATATATTTATAAAAAATGGTATTTAAAATATTTTTCACAATGTACAATATGTACTTTTATTTAATTTTACATAGCATATATTGTGCTGTAAAAAAAATTGTGCTTCAAAAATCTATATCTTGTGATACTTCTGTACTAGATTCCACTCATTCCACCGGACTCATCAGATGATGGGGATGAAGATGATGATGAGCGCCATCCTCCCACCCCATCAACAGATCTGACCTATGGGGATGTAGGACTTTATGCCCTCGGCCCAGGTGGCAAGAGACTAGTAGACATAGCAATTGTTGTGTCCCAAGTTGGTAAGGAACATCAGGGGTATGATTGGTCTGAATACAGGAATTTGTGTGAAGGATGTTGCCATAGATAATCGTACAGAAATTGGTAATTACCCTAGTGTAGTTACAGGATGAGAGCTATGCTCGTGGTGTTCCATAATCCTTGTGATCTTTGTCATGTTATGCTTCAAAATTTCTGATGGCTTTGGTAACTTCCACCTCATTTAAATTTTAAATACCACCTCTTTTCATTTTAAATACACCAAACACCCACAACTTTGTGGGTGTTTGGTAAATGGCATTAGCCATTTAGCTACACCAAAGAATGTAGTTTAGAAGATGTTGGTATAGTGGTACCTCGGAATACGAGTGTCCCTGTATATGCGTTTTTCGGAATACTGTACGAGCAGGTTTTGCTCAAAAAATTTACATCGGAATACGAGCGTTGCCTCGGACGACGAGGGTGTTGATTTGCTTACAGGCTGACTAGCGCGTGGTGGCAAGGCGATTCGCACCTCAGTTTACCAATGCCTCGCACCCAGTGACTATCCTGCCTGAATTCTTCACAAGGATTTACAGTTTTTTGTTGGATTTTTGGCCATTTGAGCATAAAAAGTTATTATATATCTTAATGGGTCCCAAGAAAGCCAGTGGTAAGGTTCAACCTAAGAAAATTATTGTGAGTAGAGGCAGTAGAGGATGTCTCTTCTTCATTAAGAAAATGTGTGAAGTATGGGAAGAACTGCAAAGTTTTGTTGAAAAAACTCACCCAGATAAAGCTGTAGCAGGCCATTGCATTGACCTTTTAAATGACAATGTGATGTCTTACTACAGACAAGTGTTAAAATATAGAGAAAACAAGTGTCTTTAGACCGATTCTTAGTAAGACAAGCAAGCAGTGAGCCACAAGCAGGTCCTAGTGGTATGCAGTCAAAACGTGCCAGAGAGTGCACACTAGTGAAGTCCTCACTGCCTGATGTTATAATGGAAGGGGACTCCCCTTCCAAACAGTAACACCTCTCCTCCTCACCATCTTCCATACGCCAACAGCAGTCGTCAGCAAGGGTAAGTAATAACTTGAACATACTTTTGTAGATTTAGATGAATTAGGTATAAAATTTAGTTTGAAGTGAGGTTTTTGGGTAGTCAGGAACAGATTAATTCATTTCCCATTATTTCTTATGGGAAATTAGCTTCGGTTTACAAGGACTGCCGAACATCAACACTCCAACACTTTACCGTCACATTTCATGGGGGCCCTGTCCAAGGAGCTTCACTCAGGTACTAGTACCAGACCATAAATTTGTGGTAAGCGTACTTGGCTTTGGTACAGTAGCTTTTCACTATTTTCAATATTCAATTTTATTTTCATATGGTGCTGTGTGTATTGTGCATTCCGAGAGTAGCATATGGTGAGTGTGAGACAACTTTGGATTACGTGGTGACTGTCGGCCGCAGTCATTCTCTTAATTGGTCATCTCTCCCTCTGTGTTATTACTCGTGTTTACCGCCTTTTGTCCCTAGGATATTTCTCATATTTTCGGCAGATCATCATATTGGTACCCTGGTACTGTGGTCTGTCCCTGGGTCAAGAGCACCTAATCTTCTGCAATCCGACGGTAGGAGGATAAAGGGGGCCATAGTTCCTCTATCACGAACCTTAGTTGCTGAATTGGGACCTCAGCAGCAGTTCTCGTCACCAGTTGACACCTCGCACCCCTACACGTCGGTCAGAGATGATGATATTTACCTAGGTAGGGAATTAGCTTTCTTTTTTCAGAGCACAAAAGTTTGCTAATTCTGCAAGTATCATATTTCATTTCAGTGGGAAAACTTGCTTATGTCCTATAGAGACTCGGCAAGGTATGCCTACATTCTTGGACTACCTAATTCACTTTTGAGGCAATTAAATGTTTCATTTGTTTTAGAAACTCAGTTTCGCTTACTTAGTAGGATTTTCTTGCCCTTATCCTCTTACATTGAGTACCGGGTACAAGATTTCCTGCGATCTTGATTTATTAATCATTTACCATCTTGAAATTAACATTAATTGTTAACGATTCCACAGGATAGGTACCAGTTGCCACGTTGTCCTGTTTCTGACATTCACCATATCACAACAGTATATTCGTTGTACATTTATTTGCTAATTTCACCATGTTTCGTCTCCAAGCTTTCCGTGCAGATCCAGCAGGTGAAATAGGGAACTTAAGTCGTGCCAAGAGGATCGAATTAGAAACTCTTGTACATGAGTATCAACTAGATGTTCCCCATGGAGCCAACAAAAATGAACTGTATAATCTGTTACTGGATCATCTCTTAGAGGAAGGTAAGATTGACTCTGAAACTCACGAAACTTACTCTATTGCAGATAAACCTGATTTGGCAACGATGAAACTCAAACTAGAAATTGCCAAGATTGAACGAGAGCAGCAAAGGGAAGCAGCTGCAATACGAAAGGAAGAACAGGAACGTGAAATCGCCCTCAAGGAACAAGAAGCTGCCTTGAGGAAAGAAGACCAAGAACGTGAGATTGCAATACTCCATGAACGTGAGCGAGTACAGCTTGAAGCAAAACAACGCCACCTGGAGATGCAACACGAGCATGACAAACAACAAGCTGCTATGGCTATGAAATGTCGTCAACAAGAACTCGCGTTGGAAACTATGCACCTCACTCAACGCCAGCAAGCTACCACCAGTCTTCCAGCAAGTTTCAATATCTCACATGCAAGTAAGTTAATGCCACCATTCGTAGAGACAGAAGTCGACGTATTTTTCACCACCTTTGAGACCCTTGCTAATCAACTTAGTTGGCCTGCCGACCAATGGGCTACCCTTCTCAGAGTACATCTCACAGGTAGAGCTGCAGTTACACTCAGTACTTTGGCGTCTGAGAATGACTACCAGACTCTGAAACAAGCAGTGTTGGACGCCTACCTTCTCTCCACCGAAAGCTACCGAAAAAAATTCCGTGACCACCTAAAGGCAAGTACCACTACCTTTCTAGAATTTGCTAATACCAAAAGGAAATATTTTATGAAATGGCTGGAGGCAGCACATGTCTCTACCTTTGCAGAACTCGTCAACCTCATGCTAGTTGAAGAATTCTTGAGGCGTGTGCCTCCTCCTGTCCGTTTATATTTAGCAGATAAAGAAGAGACCGACTACCTTAGATGTGCTAAGTCGGCTGACACTTACAGCCTCATCCACCGGCTGACACCAGAACCACCTTCCAGTAAGAAGTCTTGGTACAGTTACGAGAAAGTGAGTACCGATCAAGCTGGCTCGCAATTGTACTGTAAGTATTGTAGACTCTATGGACATACCATAGATAAATGTGGTAAGTCTCAATACAAAGGTAATACTGAATCCACTAAACCCAAACAGACTCCTCCTAAGTCCGGTAAGCCTGTGATGAATGTTGGTGTTCATGTTAATGATCTTTCTCTTTTCAGTAAACACCTGTATACTGGAACTGTCTCTACCAACGGTTCAGATCCGGAGGGACGTTTCAAACTGAAGATCTTGAGGGACACAGCGGCTCTTCAATCAATCCTTTTGAAATCAGCTGTGCCCAATATCGCCTACACCGGGGAAACCGTCCTTATCACTGACCTCACTGCTACCACTCCTTATCCTCTCGCCAGAGTCCACCTGGATTGTCCCTTCGTGACCGGTGAAGTCCAAGTCGCCATCAGGGAAAAGCCTTTTCCCATGCCTGGAGTGCAACTTCTGGACAACGACTTGGCAGAAGACCTGCAACCGACCAACCTGATCGTCATGGACAAACCCCAGGTGTGTACCTCTGTAATGGATAATCCCATCTTTGAGTATGTTCCAGCAAAGGTTCAAGAGAGTGATGAAGTTTCTCCTCCAGTTTTAGTGACCACCCGTGCACAAGCTGCACGACCACAGCCAGCTGACTACTACTACCGCTGTCCCTCAAGACCCTCAGAAACTACCCCCGAATCTGACCACGTTGGAGTTCCGTCAGTTACAGAGGGAAGATCTTACCTTGACACTATTATTCTTCCAGGCTGAGACTCAACCTGACAGTATTCCTGGGTTCTTCCTAGAGAACGAGTTGCTCTACCGCAGATACAGACCCAGTAAACTGAAGGAGGACGACGATTGGGCCAACGTCGAACAACTAGTGATTCCTGCCAGCCTGCGGCCCACTATTCTACACCTGGCCCATGGAGCACTCTCGCACTACGGATTTAACAAGACCTACCACGGAATCCGTCAAGACTACTACTGGCCAGGTATGGTAAATAGCGTCAAACAGTACGTCAAACAGTGTCATACATGTCAGATGGCAGGTAAACCGAACATCTCTATTCCCAGAGCACCACTGACTCCCATACAGGTGCCTGCGGAACCTTTCCACAGACTTATTATAGACTGTGTTGGTCCTTTACCTCGGACCAGTTCTGGTAACGCCTATATACTAACCATCCTGTGTCCTACCACCAGATTCGCCATAGCAGTTCCAGTAAAGAACATTACGGCTGCTACGGTGGTGAAACACTTATTGAAGATCTTCACCCAGTATGGATTTCCAAGGGAGGTTCAGAGCGACTGTGGCACCAACTTTACCAGTGATCTCTTCAAGAGGACACTGGAAGAGTTCAACATCACACAGGTATTGTCCAGCCCCTATCATCCTGCTTCACAGGGTTCTCTTGAGCGTAGTCATCAGACTATTAAAGCACTCCTGAAGAAGTTTTGCAATGAAACCTCTAAGGATTGGGATAAGCAAATAGATTTAATAATGTGTATATTTAGAAGTCTTCCCAATGAGTCTCTAGGAGTATCTCCTTATGAGATGCTCTACGGACGTAAGTGCCGTACTCCTCTCAAAGCTTTTAAAGACTCTCTTCGTGATGCCACCTTCAGTGAGCATCAGAATGTGCCCCAGTTTCTTCAAAACCTACAACACATTCTAGAGAGGGTGCATAACTTTGCTAAGGATAATCTATTGAAAGCACAGGAGAGGATGAAGACTCCTTACGACCAGAACAGCAAAGTAAGGAAATTTAAACCGGGAGACTTCGTGCTTGCCTATTTCCCTATCCCAGGTTCTCCCTTGCAAAACAGGTTTTCAGGACCCTACCGCATCAAGGAGTGCACAAACAACCACAACTACGTTCTAGAGACTCCAGATAGGCGGCGGAAGACCCAGTTGTGCCACGTCAACCTCCTGAAGCTATATAACGGTACTCCTCCCACTGTATTGATAACATATTCTTCCTTTAAAGGTCCATACATCCACAGTGAGACCTTCCCTGCTTCTCCTCCCGAAAGCACTGACACTGAGTCAGCGCTTTCCAATTCGGAAATCCTCCCTGATCTTCATAACCATTTTCAGGACCCTAATAGTGCTCCTTTGCCATATTCTAATCCTATTCTCACCTCGTCAGATATCCCCAAGCCTTTCATCCTCCATGTCGACGCCAGTGGTACCGGCATCGGGGGTGACCTAATGCAACAGCGAGGCGAGGAGAATATACCTGTTAGCGACCACAGCTACAAGGAACTACAGAACAATCGACAGGGAGCTACTCATCGTCCTGAACTTGCAGCACTTCAAACAATACCTGAAAAGTGCTCGGTCTACCACCGTCAACACGGACCACAACACCCTACACTTCCTGCAGCAAGCCCAATTCCACACTTAACGTCTTCTACGATGGGCTTGATATCTGCAGAAATTCAACCTGGAGATCTCTACAACAAGGGTTCTGACATCATAGCCGATGCCCTCTCCAGAGTCTATGAAGTAGAGGCAACTCCACCTAACACTCTACCACATGAAGACGTAACTTCTTCCGGAACCGCAGGCTTCGAGGGAGAGTTGTGACGATAATCTCTTTCAAGAGAGATTGAGCCTGCTCTTCCCTATATCATTCACGTCATGTTACAAGTACAAGATACTATATTGAAGATACGTCCACCAGTATCGCCAAACGTTTTGCCCAGGAAGCAAAGCGTACCTTGCACCACCAGACACGCCGGCTCCTCCGCCCGTCGTCAACAAGCAAACTACCCATTCTCCGCCTGCCTGCTCCTGATTGGCTGGTGTATCGCCGACGGCACCTGCACCTGCACTCACGCCCCTCTACCTGAGTCGACGTCTGGGCCAGCACACGCCGTACTCCTCAGAATATCTCTGTGCTCTTAGAAGTTGACATCTCTCTCTGGTAGACTAAGCCCTGGCTGTCGTGTACTAAGGGAGGTGGCAGCTTAAGCCAGTATTCTCAGCACCTGAATAATAATATTATTGTCTTGCACTTCATTTTGTTTTAGAGTAAATTTTACATTCATTAATTATTCTTGTTTGTTGACTTGTTTTGAATTTTACGTAAGCCAAGGGATTGTCTTTGTTCATATCTTGTTTTCTAAAGTAATTAAAATTTCATTGTTTATATTTTGTGTTTTGTGTGTCTTCCCATTACCTTACCACAGGCAAGCAGTCTCTTTTTTTTCTGTAAATGTGACAAGGCATTGTCACCTGCCATTGGAGGTCTGCCGAACATCAACACTCCAACATTTACCGTCACAATATATATATATATATATAATATATATATATATATATATATATATATATATATATATATATATATATATATATATATATATATATATATATATATATATATATATATATATATATATATATGTCGTACCTAGTAGCCAGAACGCACTTCTCAGCCTACTATTCAAGGCCCGATTTGCCTACTAAGCCAAGTTTTCATGAATTAATGTTTTTTCGACTACCTAACCTACCTAACCTAACCTAACCTAACTTTTTCTGCTACCTAACCGAACCTAACCTATAAAGATAGGTTAGGTTAGGTAGGGTTGGTTAGGTTCGGTCATATATCTACGTTAATTTTAACTTCAATAAACAAAAATTGACCTCATACATAATGAAATGGGTAGCTTTATCATTTCATAAGAAAAAAATTAGAGAAAATATATTAATTCATAAAAAATTGGCTTATTAGGCAAATCGGGCCTTGCATAGTATGCCGAGAAGTGCGTTCTGGCTACTAGGTACGACATTATATATATATATATATATATATATATATATATATATATATATATATATATATATATATATATATATATATATATATATATATATATATATATATATAAATTTTTTGTTTTTTTGACATTTTTTGTCACAAGTCAAACAGCATTGCTGTTAGCTTATACTGAGTGTACCAGCCTTGATTGTTTACTCAGTACTGAGGCTCTCACACCTGGGAATGTTACCCACAATTTTTTTTTAAATGGCGTCTCTTAACTAAAGCCACGAGGAAGCTGATGTGAACCCCGTTTAGCCGCGGAAGTTTTGAATCTTGCAATATATCTATGAGCGCCCTGAGGTGCTCTGCGCAGTGTGGTGGTTAAACGGGGACCAGAGCCAGAACCTGGCTCCCTCACAGAGGTGCAGGGAGTAATGACATTTTCCCACCTCACCAGCAAAAATTCCATTAAGTCAGTGAGACAAAATAAACTACAGCTAGGTTCAAGAAACCAAAGCCTAGGAACCCACCTAATGGACTCTCCCAAATTTGTAAACAAAACATGCAGATACTTATATATAACCTGTGTATATAGTGTAATAACCGACAAAGTATTTGTTCACTGTTTGATTAACATAATTGAATCAACAATATGCACACCATATTTTTGAGTACAGTGATGATTCACTCATTTTATTATGTAAATATATCACACTACACACTATTGAATAATATTACAGCAAAAAAACTACGAAAAATCAATCAAAGACATTGAAATAATTAGGTAATTATCTCTTTGTGGCAACTCCGGCCTGACAGCTGGAGAGCAACAGACCGTCTGGGACGCACGCTGAGTCGGCGCCTGTTTTTTGCCAGACTTCCCCGCCTTATAGCGGGCAATATATGCCACTTACAATTTTTTTATTATTTTTCCCATGATCAGTGAACACAAATTAACAGGTTTAGAAGAAAAAATATATATATATTTTTTTTTGGTATGTGCCTGTGAGTGACATGCTAAATAGCTAGGCGCCATACACGGGTTAATAGAAATTTGGGGGTATTTAGTGTTAGGGAATGTAAATTTTGTCTACAAGATCACCTCAGTTTTTGTTCATCTTGATATATAAAATATGTAGTTGAAGTCTCTCACATTTTGATTACAGGTTTGCCTGTAGGACCTTTGTTATAACTTGAGATTTGTGATTTCACTTGACACCATTCAGAATATTTTTCCTAACTTAGAGTTGTGACTTCTAACACCATTTTCAAGTCAACATTGTGCCCCAAATTGATAATGGGGGAAAATAATAAATCAAAGCATAGGCTCATTGACATAATATAAGCACTTGAAAATGTGAAAGAATGATTGCAATTATTTCCTCAGTTTAATTATTCTGATGCTTTTATAACCAAAGGTTTATAAAAACTTTTAGAAAGCAAGTTTATCAAAGATGCAGTCTGAGCAGATCTCTCAATGATTACTGAAGAGTGCCACAGTTTATCTAACCTGCCACTCAGGATGTTTAAAATAGTGCTTGAGTTGTGTAACTGGTCCCTGTGTATCACTGTCATTGTCTGTCTTCATGTCTAGACACATGGCTAAACTTTTACAGTATTTGTTTATAAAAAAAAAAAAAATTATAACAAATATGAAAGGTTGCAGAGAATGTTGATCTGTAGTAATGTTCACACAGATAGTAGATATTGGTCATGAGAGCTAGCTTTCCCCCCCCCCCCCAAATCCCCACAAAAAAAAAAATAAACTTAAGACTACCTGTATAAGTAATGTTAAAATTTAGTGGTCATATCTTCACTATAACCAAATCCATGATGATCCTAAAGCATCAATGTGAGAGAGTACTCAATGGGATTTTTATTTTAATTACATATTTCTTTTATTAATTGCATTACAGACTTTAATAACAAATATTTTGACTCCTAATTGTGATTATAATGACACTCTTTATTTTGCAGGGTTCTGCTGTGGGTACCTGATATACTTGTGTAAAAATCTTAATGTATATTTACCAAGAATTAGTCAGCGTTTATGGGTGATGCTCCTGATACCACCCCTTTACTGCCTCACATTACTCAGGCATCTTAATAAGCTGGCTGTTTTCAGGTAAACCACCTCTAAGATTCTGTAACTGATAATTAAGGCAACTTAACAGCATCTAGCGGTTAGGCTAGAAAAATGTATATATAATTATTAAAAGAGATCTCTAAATATATAATAAAATTATCAGGATAATTTAGATTAATTTTTGTTAGTTAATCAAGTCAGAAGACTTAGGTTGTATTGACAGTAAAGATATTGAATTGGAGTCTTAGAACTGAGTAGAAATTTTCTGAGTTTGTGTGCTAGGAAGTGACAGTGAATATGATGTATTGTATTGTTAAGAGTTCTTAGTGGAACAAAGTTTGGAACATTACAGAGTCTATAGAAAACACTAAATGCTGTTCAGTCAATAACATGAAAAACATAAGGGTGATATAAACTGCAGAAGGCTTATTGGCCCATGAAGGGCAGCTTCTCTTTATACCAAACCTAGATCTTTTCTGAACCTAAGCTTATCCAGTTTGCCTCCATTGTCTCCTGTTCTTCTGCATATATTTCCACACCATATTAATATTCCCTTTTTTATGCATTTTAATTCAAAGAAAGGTCATATTGTGCAGGTCATATGCACAATATTCATATGCATATTTCTATCATATCACCCCTAACACTTTTCATAAGGGAAGTTTTTAATTACTGAGCCTAATTTTGTCAACCTTCTCTGTATATATTCAAGGAATTTTCCTTGCTTCACTGACTTCTTTTGTTTGGGAAGGTGGGGTAGAATTCTTGGAAGTAACACAATTACTGACACAGTATGACTGTTGAACAGGGAATTCCTACATGACAAATTTACTTAGCTTTTATGTTTGAGAGCCATGAAGACTTTACAGGAAGTAGATGGTTCTGTTGACTGAATCTGCAGTATCTGGACCTAACAAATGATTTTCAACAGAATACCTTTTTTCTAGGGGGAGCCCCTACAACTCCCCGGAGCTATCCAGGCTGATATGATATTAGACTTATGGCATCAGTCAATGTGCATGGAGTTCTAGGCCTACCGGCAACCATGAGCCAGAACCCGGTCCCCCTCTGAGAGGCGCGAAGAGCAATGGCCTATAGAACCCCCCCCCCCCTGTGGTTGGAAGCATTCCATGTCTGCCATCGACCAGGTCAGGCACCCAGAAAGGTAAGTGCCCCAAAACAAACCCCTATTCTGGTTAAATTATTGCTACCGAAAGCTGAACTAGTAGACAGAACTCCCTCCAAATGAAAGCGTGCAAACAAGCATGACACCACCACGTAGCCGTCTGCACAGCCCCCTCCACCCCGCGAAGGGGAAGCCTCAGACCTTAACGCCCGCTATCCATCCTTCAATTCTTGGCTGATGTGGCGCTGGCAGGTCATATGTCTCCGACTCCAGATTTGTTTTCAGTTCTGCACCCTTGTGATGAGGTGCTGTCTCTGCGATTGGTGTGTGAGCCCGGAATATTATTCTTTAAGTACTGGGGCTGCATATGCCTAGGGTTTCCTTCCCTAGGTGCCCAGTAAATACTGCTCTTGGGGCTTGGAGGCCACCTTCCACCAGTCACCTTGGAGTCTACCTCCGCTGTGTCTTTTACTGCTCGGTAATTGGCCGCCCTTCGAGTCAGCTGGGGTTTGTGTTCCTCTGTTTGCCTCTGGGTAGGGGGGGGGTAGTTTTCGACACTGGTTGGGGCACAGGGTACTGTGCGAAGTACCTGAAGAGGGCGAAGAGGGAGAACGGCCTATTGACATAGCTCGAGTGCAGGGGGGGAGTTGTGTAAAACCCTGGTTTGTGCCTCGGAGAGGCTACGGGATCCAGGAAGTTCAGTAGAACTTCGGTTTCAACTCTTTTTAACCTTGTCATAGCTCAGTCGATTAAGGCAGTGTCTGGGATGCTCCTGAACGCAGGTTCGAATCCTTGTCACGGCCCTTGTGGATTTGATCATGACCCTTATGTTCTTCAAACAATAAGGTCTGAATTCCACCGACAGAGCGATCTTTTAACATTGCGTCGGACATGTGTCTGGGAGCTACAGGCGTGTGTTCCACCCATGGTTGCTTAGTCGCTATTTAGCCAGCCAGCAGCCCTTGGACATTCTGGGATTTTTTTCCAAGATGGCTGCCACTCACTGGAGGCCCGAAGAGTCCATTTCGCACACAACCTACTACACGCGCGTTTTGAATGGGTATGAAATATTAAGGTGTTTTCTCAGTTCGTGCAGTTTCCCACTGACCGAGTTTTTTCAGCTGGCGCAGTCCAGTGATTAAGAACTCCAAGTGACTGATGACCCCAAACTAATTTAACACATGTCAGTTCTGTTAGCTTCAGGGAGCTGATGGGGCTCCCCCAGAAAATTCCATTTGCAAAGTTACTCAAGGGGGAGGGGGTAAATTTAGGAAACGTTGGATTATCAGATTATCCTGGATGGAGCGTGGGTGCTGGCTCAGAGTGCAGCCAAGGGACCTTGGCTCAAAAGTAATCCTTTCTTTAACTGTACACAATTTAGCAAAATTTTTATTTTATGTTTTATAATAGTTATTAGTTTTGATTGTTCTATTTTTTCTATTTCCAGCTTATTTGCACAGGTGTCAAATGTACTGGCCTTGACTGTGGTATTTTGGTTTGATTTCTCTCATTCAGAAGAAGTGCCTTTTACACCAAAGGAGTTTTCCATGAAGGGGTTTCCATTCTTCTTTGCAGTTTCTATCTACTGCTATGAGGTAAGGACTCAATATTGATGTATGAATTTTACCATAAGTTTAATTAAATATAATAATTGATGTTTTTATTCTTAGATGGGATTATCTCTGTATATTATACAATATGGATGATATACATTAGGTGATGATAGGGAAAATGGCTGAGAATATTATGACAAAATATGTATTTATTAAGGATAATGGTATAGATGTTTGGTGTAATAAGTTGATGAAAAAGTTAAGATGTCAGAGATTAATGAGAAGGAAAAAGGATGCATGGGAAAACATTGCTGCAGAAGGTTGTCAAGTGATTTAAGAGAAAGAAAGATGAAATATAATGGAAAAAAAATTGTAAAAAAAACGGCGTTAAATGTAATGAAATGCCAGTTTCTGGGTGAGCCACAGAGGCTCCCTCTAGCTATCATACTGATTAAGCAACCTGTCCTCTTACAAATAACGTTGCTTTTCACTTATATGCACGCTATGGCCAAAAATTAACATAATTTGAAATGAAATTACTTCATGAAAGTTATGTACTGTCCCGTTTTCTGTTTTGAGTCATGTGGCTTACTTGGTTAGGTTAGGAGAGGAAACTTTCAATAAAGTTTTTATGATGTTTTGACTCCTTTGGAGAACTTCTTGCCCTCCTTATCTACCAGAGAAACCTTAACTTGCTGTTTTGAAAAAAAAAAAATATTATATTTTCACTTACACCCCACTCCATCTTTTTACCATTTATGATGGTAATCCGTTCCCAGAGACGTATCATAAGTCGAAACGATTTTTCCCATAAGAAATAAAGGGAATTAAATACACCCTCAAAAATTTTACTTAAAAATACATTATACTGAATACAATTTTTTTCTCTAACTACAATACAGTACATATGTTTATCTAACCTCTATGGAGGACTCTTGATGGCGTATGGAAGATGGTGATGAGGGGGAGAAGGAGAGGTGTTAATGTTTGGAAGGGGAGTCCCCTTCCATTATAACATCAGGCAGTGAGGACCTCTCAGGGGTGCATTATCTGGCACGTTTTGCTTGCATACCACTAGGTCCTGGTTGTGGCTCACTGCTCAATTTTCTCACTAGAAATTGTTCCATTGATGATTGATTTTCCCTTCTTTCCAACACTTGTCTGTAGTGAGGCATCACATTGTCATTAAAAAGATCAATGCAATGGGTTGTTACAGCTTTATCTGGGGGATTCTTTTTAGCAAAACTTTGCAGTCCTTCCCATACTGCACACATTTTCTTAATTAATGAGGAAGGGACATCCTCTAATGCTGCCTCCTCCTCCTTTTCCTCTGAAGATATATTGTACTGCCTAGTTAGTTCAACAACACGAGTACCATTTCTGGGGGGGGGGGGGTCCCTTCCACTCCCCGGAGCTTATCCAGGCTGATATGCTAATGTCAAACTTTGGCATCAGTCATGTGTGTGGAGTTCTATGGGCCTACCGGGGATCATGAGCCAGAACCTGGCCCCCCCTCAGAGAGGCAAGGGGAGCAATGACCTATAGAAACCCCCGTATGGTTGGAAGCATTCTATGTCTGCCATTGACTGGGTCAGGCACCCAGAAAGGTAAGCATCCCAAAACAAACCCCCCTATTTTGGTGAAATTATTGCTACCACAAGCCGAACAGGTGGATAGAACTCCCTTAAAAGACACGCGCAAACTATCATGACTCACACGTCGCCGCGCCGCTGTCTGCTCAGCTCCCCCCTCCCCGGGAGGGGGAAGGGGGAGCCCCAGACCTACCATACCTGCTATCAACCATCAGTTCTTTGGCTGATGCTAAAGGCTGAGGTCATGTGCTCCGACTCCGGTGGTTGTTTCAGCACTGTACCTAGAGTGTAGTGAATGTCTTCTAGGTGGTGCGTGAGCCAGGAGTGAGTCTCCAGTACTCGGGTGCATGTGCCTAGGGTTACTTTCCCTAGGTGCCCTGTAAGTACTGCCTTTGGGGTTTGGGGCCACCTTCCACAAGTTCCTTGGGTTCTGCCTCTGCTAGGCCGGTTACTGCTTGGTTTTCAGCCTCCCTTTGTGTGCTCGGGTGTTCTGTCTCCCTTGTTTGCCTTAAGGTAAGGGGCAGTTTTGCACTGGTGGGGCGCAGGGTACTGCGCAGCTTGTTTTCACTGATCATGGCCGCTGGCTCTGTTCCGCCAGGGTACGCTGTCCTCTTGCGGGGTTTTCTTTTTCTTTTTGTTCATCTGCCTGGTGGGGGGGTCGGCCTTCGTTCTTGTCCCCTGTGTACCAAGTATTCTTCCTTCTTCAGGTGATTCCGCCTACTAGGTCCCCGTGAGTGTACACATTTTGGGGGTTCAGTTCTTAGGAGATTGTTAGGTAGCTTTGGGAGCCGGTTAGCAAAACCCTGCCTGGGATTACCTGAGTGCGAGTCCTCTTATAGTAAGCACTCAGGACCCTGGGAAACCCCTGGGGGCACTTGGGTCCGATGGATGTGACCCCGGAGTCCCCCCCCCCCCCCCCTTCGCTTCCAGCGAGTTTGAGGGTTGCTCTCACCTCTTGTCTCAGGGTGGCTTTCTCTGTCTTTGCCTCCATCTGCTGCCTGTGGGGTCGGTGATGCCTTCGGCCCGAAGTCTTGCGAGTTTTGTTGCTTGTTGTGAATCGGTTACCCAGTCTTATGCTGACTATGCAGTTGCAGGCAGCACGGGCATTGCACGTTGAGCTTCGTTGGTGGCAACGCTCTCGGTTGTTTGCTCCCCGGAAGCCCCGAGGCTGCCCTGTTTTGGTTGATGTTGGGGCTTGGGGGTGTTGGTTGCTTCGGTTCCTTCCACACCCCCTTTTCTTTCCGCTGTTGCGATCTAATCTGGTTCCCTCCTTCCTACTTGCATCTGGCTCCTTACCGTCTGTGGGTTAGGGGCGGGATCGTTGGTTTTAAGACTCGGGCAATCTCGGGGAATTCCCCTTCTGGGGTAGCGACGGGGCCATTCAAGCCTGTTCCTCCAGCCGTGTTGTAAGAGTCTGCCAGTGGGCTCCCTTCCTTAGTTTTTTCGCAGCTGCCCCATTTTTTTCTTGTGTGGCCGGGGCTTTGTGGAGACAGCTCGGCCCCGGGGTCTGCGTGTGGGTTCCCGGGGCTGGGGGGCTGACTTGGGGGGACTAGGGCCCCGTTGGACCCCGCGGGGGGGGGGGGTCTACCCTCTAGGCGGAGCTTGCCGTTTCGCTGAGTGGGGTTTTTTTCCTTCCCCTCGCTGTACGAGTTTTTGGGCATCAGCCCCTCTCCAGGCTCGGTTCCTTGTCCCTCGAGTCGGATGGTTCCATCCTGAAGGTGGGTGCTTTCCTCCGTTATTCCTCCCCTTTTTCTTGGGACGGGATGTCTCCTCCATGATCCCCTCTTCTTGGGGTTCTACATGACTTTTGGTCTCGGGTGCAACTGTGCCTTTATGTGCTTTCGTACCTTGTGCTTGCTTCTGTGTTCTCGAGGGTTCGGGCAGGTTTTCACTACTTCCCGTGTTATTGGAACATCTGTTGTCTTTCGATGTGGCCTCCCTCTGGTCCTTTGTGGTCCTTTGTTGGTCCTTTTCTGTGCTTCTTCTTGGTTTTCGGTCCTGTCTCGTTCTTTGTGCAGCGGCGCTGATCGTTTTCTTTGTGTACTCCTAGTCCGGGATGCCCGATTGGGCTACTGAGTTCCCAATTGCGTTTCTCATCTTCCTTTCGTAAGCCGGCTATATTGTCGCCGCTTACTCCTCTTTTGGCCCCTGTGATGGGCTGTTTCTTCTATTTAGCGGTTCACTCGGGTCACGTACTGTTTGGCTACTTTTCTTATAAAGTAGTACTAGTTGGCGCCTTCCCGCGGAGCAGGTTGTGCGGTTTGGACAGCGTGTCCTGCGCATGCACCGTGGGAGTTTGTTTTGGTCTGGGCGGTGTGCACCAGTGCTGGTGTTTTACGTCCTTTTTTCTCGAGTGCTTCGCCTCTTGCTTTTCTCCATTCTCCAGCCTGTGCCCAATAGCTCGTGGGGTGGTCTGGATTGCAGCTATGGGAAGGATGCTGGGGTTTTCCCTGTGTAATGGGTGTGGGGCGTCTCTTTTGCCTCTACCCTGATCTCCTGCGTGTGCAGCTTTGGCCTTCCCCTGGCGGTGCTCCTGGGATCTTCTCGGCAACGTTGTATCGCGACACGTTCGTGCCTACGTTCGACAAGTGAGTTTCTGCGGTTTCGCGTCTCTTTCGGCCAGTCACTAGATACATTTCTATTTATATAGATATATTTATATAAATATGTCTATATGAAATACATATATATTTTTGAATACGGATACAAGACCGTCAGCACACAGGTGACTGTCCCTATTTCGACCTGTCCAGTCCCACTCATGTGCATGTCCAATCTATGCTCGAGTCGATCGGTGGACCCACCTCATCCATGCTGCGAGGTGCGATGGTTTAGGTGCAGGTTATGTGCTCACCTAGTTGTGCTTGGGGGGGTTGAGCTCAGGCTCTGGTCCCGCCTCTCCGCCTTCAGTCACCTGGTGTGCAGGTTCTTGGGCCTACTGGCCCAAGAATCGTATCTACGTTTGACCCTGTCTGGAGTCAGCCTCCACCATTTCTCTGCCTTCGCCAAGGAAAGTTGCTACATGTTGCGTGGGGTGCATGTTGCTGGTGCACGTGTGCATTGGTAACGTGTACCGCAGTGACATGTGGTCCTTGTTTTTGTGCGTCTGTCCTCGCCTGGTTGTCCGCCCCTGGTTTTGCTTCCTGGGGTTGGGCTTCAGCTCTTTCGTCCTGCCTCTTCCCTGTCTCTTCCCTGACATCTCCTGGGCTTTGTCATGTTTGCACTTGCAGTTGTGTGTGGGGTCAGCTCCCCCACTTTCCTTCCACGAGCATTCCAATTGTTTCTGCTCTGCCGCTGGAATGTTTCCTTCTTGCATTTCTTTGGCTTTTTGAGTGCTCCTTCCCCCTGTGTCACATGGTGCATGTGCACTGGTGTGCATTGGTCTGTCTTCGTTGCTCGTACCCCTTGGTTTGGGTACTGGTCTAGTGGCAACTCTTTGCACCTTCTTCAGTTTGGTTTGTTGGGTCAGGGCCTGCGACTTTGTGGGTTGGTCTTGTCCCTTTCGTTCCTCATCTTCTTGCTTCACTCTTGTCCCTGGCCGCTGGTGCTGTTCTTCTGGTCTTTTTCTCGTTTTCCCCTACACACTGTTGTGTGTTTTCTTTGTGCCTTTTGGCCTTCCTGTTGCCAGGTTTGGGTTCCTGTTTTCCTGGCTTGCCTGCCTGTTGGCATTTTCAGGGTCTCGTCGTGTTCCTTCTCTAGAGTCTCACATCGGACCTGTAGTTTCCGATCTCCTAGCGAGCTAGCGAGCATTAGGGTTTTTCTGTTCGGCAGACGTTCCATCTCCTTCCTTGCCGGCTTAGGTTTCCGGCTCTGCTTCCTCGGTGGTCGCGCCCGAGATCTTTTCGCGGCTCCGCCTCTTCCTAGGCTCGGATGAACCTCGACGGGACCGGTTAGGTTCTGCCTTGAGTCTCTCGCCTTCAGTTGGTGGTCAGGTGACTTCGTTGTTGGTGTCCCATCTGCATGCTTCTTCTTGGCGGCAGTATGGGGTATTTTGGCAGTCCTTCCTTTTCCTTCTGTCCCTTCTTGGGTAGCTGCTTGTTGGAGTCAGCTTGGCTTTTCTGGTGGGGGTTGGGGGCCGTCATCTTGCCACATACTATCGCCTCGTTTCATGCGGCGCTGGTGGACCTGCTTCGGCTTGCTTTCGGTCTTGGTGTTACATCTGTTCGATTCGTAATCTCTCTCGTGCGTTGTTTCACCTCCGGCCTGCTCTTGTGCCGCTTGAGCCATCCTGGTCTCTGGACTGCGTGCTTTTTCTTCTCCTTGATTGGTTGTCGCCCCTTCGGTTCGGGTTTGTTTCTCGAGGGCTCTTTTTCCTGTTGGCATTTGCCTCTTGGGGTTGGGTCGCTGAGCTTCTTGCTCTCCTCCGGCGCAGGGGTTTCTGCTCCTTCAGTCGTGGCGATTGGTTTGTTCGGTTGCAGCCGTCTCCCTCTTTTCTGGCACGGAATGAGGCTGCTGCTTTCCGGAGGGGTCCTTGGTTTGTCGGGCCGGGGGTGCATCATGTTTTGTGTTTGTTTGCGGCCTTCTGCTGCTCTTTGCACGCCACGGCTTCTGTGTCCTGGATGAGCTTTGGGTTGACCCGGTACCTTTCTTTCCTGTTAGTGGGTGAAGATCTCCCGGGTCGTCCGCCTCGTTATTGCGGCTAGCCATCCTGTGTTCCTTCCCTGTGACCCTGGCATTCATCGGTTCGCTGCTCTTGCTGCCGTCTTGGCAGCATGTCCTAGTTGGCATTCGGGCACCAGGCTTTTGGCAGTCGTACGGGGGCCTGGATGCTCGATGGCTCGTGTCGTTCCGGGCCCATTCGGGCCTGTGTCGCCTTGGGTTGGCGGTTGCAGCCAGTTGTCTTGACTTTGAGTTGGGGAGTGGGTAGCGACCGCCTCCCAGGTACATCCCTCTTTTTTTATCTGTGTGTAGTTAGCCCCCGGGAGCCGAAGGGGCTCGCCCCAGAAAGTTAGCGTTGAATGTAATGAAACTCCATTTTCTGGGCGAGACCCAGAGGCTCCCTGGCATCCCTCCCTCCGTCTGGTCGGCGATTTTTCGCGTTTTTGACATCCAGTCTCAGAATTGATGGTGGATAGCCGGCGCAGTAGGTCTGGCGCTCCCCCTTCCTTCTCCCGGGGAGGGGGGAGCTGCGCAGACAGCGGCACATCGACGTGTGATGTCATGATCATTTGCTCGTTTCTTTTAGCGGTGTTCTATCCACCTGTTTGGCTTGTGGTAGCAATAATTACACCAAAATAGGGGGTTTGCTTTGGGACCCGTACCTTTCTGGGTACCTGACCCGGTCGATGGCAGACATAGAATGCTTCCAACTACACGGGGGTTTCTATAGGCCATAGGCTCCCCTTACCTCTCTGAGGGGGCCAGGTTCTGGCTTGTGGTTCCCGGTAGGCCCATAGAACTCCATACACATGACTGATGCCAAAGTCTGACATTAGCATATCAGCCTGGATAAGCTTCGGGGAGCCTCTGGGTCTCACCCAGAAAATGTCGTTTCATTATATTCAACGCTGGTTTTTCATGTTTACGTATGATCTCTTGTTTTTCCTCTATGGTCATTCTTACTTGTGTTTTCATATGTTGAGCCTTACCACTGACTTTCTTGGGACCCATGGCGTGATACAGAGCACCACTTGGTTTCCAAACCCCGTGGGGACGAGACCCGTCGGTTAACATGTAAGTTCGTAAATGAGAAATAGAGGGAAAAAATAAACTAGAAATGTAAAAAGAAATTTTTCCGAAAAATTTATGAAAAACTAGGGGAAAAAATTGACAGGTTCGTAGCGTAAATGCGACCGTATTTTGTTTGTACTCATCAATAAGTGAAGTCCTGATCCGCTTCATAAAAGTCCTTAATTGTTCCTAGCTGATTATTAAGACATCTGGCAAACATCCTCTGGATGTTTCCTGCCAGCCTGCAGGCACATCCTGCCAGCCAGCCTGCAGGCACATCCTGCCAGCCAGCTAGCCTGCAGGCACATCCTGCCAGCCAGCTAGCCTACAGGAACATCCTGCCAGCCAGCCTGCCTCCCTCCCTGTCATCATGCTAATGGGTCGAGTGTGTTCGGCTTATCTTCAGGAGTGAGTCGGTGTCTCTCCCACCACCCCCACCACCGACAAACCACCCCCCTACATCCCATACTCTCTCTTCAAGGTCACGCGGTGTGATTACCCCTCCCTGCCTCCCTGCCTGCCAGCCGGCCTACCAGCCGGCCTGCCTGCCTGCCAGCCTGCCAGCCGGCCTGCCAGCCAGCCAGCCTGCCTGCCTGCCAGCCGGCCTGCCTGCCTGCCAGCCTGCCAGCCGGCCTGCCTGCCAGCCGGCCTGCCTGCCTGCCTGCCTGCCTGCCTGCCAGCCTGCCAGCCAACCTGCCTGCCTGCCTGCCAGCCAACCTGCCTGCCTGCCTGCCTGCCTGCCTGCCTGCCTGCCTGCCTGCCTGCCTGCCTGCCTGCCTGCCTGCCTGCCTGCCTGCCTGCCTGCCTGCCTGCCTGCCTTTCCCTCCCTCCCTTCCTAATTCTCACTACTTCCCTCCCTTCCTGCCTACCTCCTAGCCTCTCTCCCTACCTCTCCCTCCCTCTCTCCTAGCATCTCTCCCTCCCTCCCTCCTAGCATCTCTCCCTCCCTCTCTTTCTGACTAATTCTTCCCCCTCTCTCACTGATTCTCCCCCTCGCTCAAACTGCCTCCCACCTAAGCTCCCCCATCCATCCACCCACTGGTCAGCTATCACTGACTCAATGCGTGCATTTGGAGCCAACATGGTGCACAGATGTTTCTTGATTGTGTAGATAAGTAAAACAAAAGCACAGAATGAACATTCCAGCCTTATGACAATTTAAAATAATAGGAATAATAGGCCATGAATCTGTGAAGTCACAGTGGGCAAACTGGACCATCTCCCACCCACCACCACAGGCCGGCGTGACGCTTGGCGGACCCCTTCTTAGCATGACTCCCCAACCCCAATTGGGAAACTAGAAGTTTCGGATAACTAAAGTTCGGAAACCAAGTGGTGCTCTGTATATAATAATCAGTTTTATGCTCAAAAAGCAAAAAATCACCACAAAAATAGAATTTTTTATAAGCGTGATCGTCACTAAGCAGGCAGCTCTAGTAAACTGAGGCAGGTCGGCCCGCGTGACCAGGAACCACACACTCGGTCAACGCAAACGTGTACCAACAAATATCGTAAGTCGAGTTGCATTTTTCGATCAAATTTACATTGTAAGTTGAGGCAATCGTAAGTCAAGGTGCCACTATTTTCATTTTCAAATTACAGTATCCACTCAATTTAACGGCCTATATGGGGCTGTACCCTGGTCGTTATTTCCGGAGCTCCGGTATTTCCGAAGTTAAGATGTCGGTAATTTTTCAAGTAACATTCAGGTAGTATATACTTTATACTGTATAACAAGTGGACCACACAACAAGTGAACCATATAAACCAAACACCTCCTTCCCTCCCCTCTCTCAATGTCTTCCCTCCCCTCCCTCATTATCTTCCATCCCCTCCCTCATTATCTTCCACCCCCTCCCTCATTATCTTCCATCCCCTCCCTCATTATCTTCCATCCCCTCCCTCATTATCTTCCATCCCCTCCCTCATTATCTTCCATCCCCTCCCTCAATGCGTTCCTCATAACATGAGAACAGCAGGTGATGAAGGAAGGAGCTACTAATGGGGTCGAAGGAGCTGCTATAAAAGGGTCTAGGCCTGGCTACCCGGACATCTGTCAGCATCTGCTCGCAGATGCCAGCTGTGCATAATTCATAAATAAAACTATATTTGTTTAACAAATAGGAAACTATAAAACATGTTATTGATTAATCATGTATAGTTATATACGAAAATTAACATATTTTGGCATAAATATTTTACAACTAAGATTACAAAATTTAATACAGTATGGGGTGAGAGGTTTGGCACCATCGCCTTGGTCAGCAATTCTGCCCTCCGCCTTCCTTACCACCACCCCTCTCCCTGCCTCCCTCAACACCACCCCTCTCCCTACCTCCCTCAACACCACCCCTCTCCCTGCCTCCCTCAACACCACCACTTTCCCTACCTCCCTCAACACCACCCCTCTCCCTACCTCCTTCAACACCACCCCTCTCCCTGCCTCCCTCAACACCACCCCTCTCCCTACCTCTCTCAACACCACCCCTCTCCCTACCTCCCTCAACACCACCCCTCTCCCTGCCTCCATCAACACCACCCCTCTCCCTGCCTCCTTCAACACCACCCCTCTCCCTGCCTCCCTCACCACCACCCCTCTCCCTGCCTCCCTCACCACCACCCCTCTCCCTACCTCCCTCAACACCACCCCTCTCCCTGCCTCCCTCAACACCACCCCTCTCCCTGCCTCCCTCAACACCACCCCTCTCCCTACCTCTCTCAACACCACCCCTCTCCCTACCTCCCTCAACACCACCCCTCTCCCTGCCTCCCTCAACACCACCCCTCTCCCTGCCTCCCTCAACACCACCCCTCTCCCTGCCTCCCTCACCACCACTCCTCTCCCTGCCTCCCTCACCACCACCCCTCTCCCTGCCTCCCTCAACACCACCCCTCTCCCTGCCTCCCTCAACACCACCCCTCTCCCTGCCTCCCTCAACACCACCCCTCTCCCTGCCTCCCTCACCACCACTCCTCTCCCTGCCTCCCTCACCACCACCCCTCTCCCTGCCTCCCTCAACACCACCCCTCTCCCTACCTCCCTCAACACCACCCCTCTCCCTACCTCCCTCAACACCACCCCTCTCCCTACCTCCCTCAACACCACCCCTCTCCCTACCTCCCTCAACACCACCCCTCTCCCTACCTCCCTCAACACCACCCCTCTCCCTGCCTCCCTCAACACCACCCCTCTCCCTGCCTCCTTCAACACCACCCCTCTCCCTGCCTCCTTCAACACCACCCCTCTCCCTGCCTCCCTCAACACCACCCCTCTCCCTACCTCCCTCAACACCACCCCTCTCCCTACCTCCCTCAACACCACCCCTCTCCCTGCCTCCCTCAACACCACCCCTCTCCCTGCCTCCTTCAACACCACCACTCTCCCTGCCTCCCTCAACACCACCACTTTCCCTACCTCCCTCAACACCACCACTCTCCCTACCTCCCTCAACACCACCCCTCTCCCTACCTCCCTCAACACCACCCCTCTCCCTGCCTCCTTCAACACCACCACTCTCCCTGCCTCCCTCAACACCACCACTTTCCCTACCTCCCTCAACACCACCCCTCTCCCTGCCTCCTTCAACACCACCCCTCTCCCTGCCTCCCTCACCACCACCCCTCTCCCTGCCTCCCTCACCACCACCCCTCTCCCTGCCTCCCTCACCACCACCCCTCTCCCTACCTCCCTCAACACCACCCCTCTCCCTACCTCCCTCAACACCACCCCTCTCCCTACCTCCCTCAACACCACCCCTCTCCCTGCCTCCTTCAACACCGCCACTCTCCCTGCCTCCCTCAACACCACCCCTCTCCCTGCCTCCCTCAACACCACCCCTCTCCCTGCCTCCCTCAACACCACCCTCTCCCTGCCTCCCTCAACACCACCCCTCTCCCTACCTCCCTCAACACCACCCTCTCCCTGCCTCCATCAACACCACCCCTCTCCCTGCCTCCATCAACACCACCCCTCTCCCTGCCTCCCTCAACACCACCCCTCTCCCTGCCTCCCTCAACACCACCCCTCTCCCTGCCTCCCTCACTACCACCACCAATACTCTCCCTACCACCCTCACCACCACCCCCAACACTCTCCCTGCCTCTCCCCCTCAATGCCTCCCTCCATCAATCACTGCCTCCCATCCCTCTCGCAAGGCCTTGGAGGTCGGTGGCCTGTTGCCACGTGAGGGGCCGCCGATGCCAAAACAAACTCAATACCGACCTTCGGTAATATCGACCACCAGACTGGTATATGAGGGTCCAGATACCGATCTGCCAAACTGGTCGTTATTACCGGCAGATCGGTATAAAAGAGGCCGTTAAATTGAGTGGATACTGTATGTCCGTTTTTGGCCCTACTGCATACGAGCGAAAAGCGACAATATTTGTAAAAGGACAGGTTGGATTAAGTATTGAACTACTTGAATGTCATTAGTCGTAGAGTACTTTTTGCCTACTGGTACCATGAGCCAGAACTGGGCCCACTATATGAAACACAGGGAGCGATTTACAGTTAACTTTACATTTAAAGTTTATCATCTTTCCCAGCACCAGGGAAGCATCCAGAAAGATAGGCAAATAAAAAAAGGACAATTTACTGCACAATTTAAAACATGAGACCAAAGCCCTAATATTGCCAAAAGAACTTCTCCACAATGAAAACAAACAACGAAAACGTTTTCCAACTAAACCCTCCCCTTTTCCACCTCCTTCCTCATTGGGAGGAGGAGGGATAAGACTGGGCAGACACCGGTCAGTTCCAGCATGATAAAACAATTGCCGCTCTGAGGGACGGAAGGCGCCTCTGAGGCTCACCCAGAAACTGGTGTTTCATATCATTCAATGCTGATTTTCTGTAGGAAATGCATCGACTCCCTGAAGCTAACTACTCACAGAAAAGGACAAAATTGGGGACTTATCTGGGAGACAGAAGCATCGCACGTATAAAGTCGAAGGTGATACCAACGGCTGCGACACACACCCCCAAGGCAACACAAGGCCACAGAGGACAGAGACATTAACCCTTAAACCGCACATATCATATATACATTATATATATAACATTTGTGACAAAACTGAATCCGCGCACATCATTTATATATGCTTTCGTGTCAAGCTCTATAATTTAAACGCCCCGCCTGGGATAGGGGCAGCTCTAGTACAGCCACGACCACTAGTTGCCAGATGCCACCTAGAAAAAAAATCCAGGCCAACATTCTTCGGTGTTAGAGTGTCAGTATTGAGCAAGCCACCAAGGCTGGTGCTCACAGCACGAGCTCACAGCACCATTGTTCAGCTTTTGACCACAGCATCGCCTACAAATGCCATAATATAAATGATACTGCTATTATTTAGCGATGATAGTATTATAGAAGACCCCTGACTGTGATAAAACTGACCAGGATTCTGATAATAGCAGGATTGTGGTGATATATAGTGCTCTGCTCCATGGAGGGAGGAGTAAGGCTGTGGGAATGATGGTTGTGGCTTCGTCTTCTGACTGTGTATGACCACCTTTTATTGACTGCACTCACCATACCAGCTTAGTGGTTCGCTATGGTGAACACAAATGTAGGTACAGGTACTTATATATAACGTGTGTATAGTGTGAGATAACAACAAGAGGAGTAGGTTGGGAGCCGCCATTTTGTTGAGGGAGATGCGTCGTCTGCACGACATGTCATGTTGTTTACTGGTGGCCACTATGGTCTTTGGGCACCATACCAGCTTATTTATACAGGTATGGTGAATAAAACAGGTAGATACTTATATATAATGTGTGTATATAGCGTAATAACACCACAAACAATATTGTTGGAGGAGAAATATTAGTGCGTCTGGCCTTGAGGGCGGCCGCCACCAGCTGACTGTGTGAATAGCTACGTCTTTGTGCCTTTACTCACCATACAAGCTTAGATGTACAGTTATGGTGAACAAAACATGTAAATATGTATATATAATGTCTGTGTATAGTGAATAAATGCAAAAACAGTATTGTGGGAGGAGAATACAATACAATACAATACAATACAATTTTATTTAGGTAAGGTACATACATACAATAAATTTTTACAGGGATTGGTTGACTTATAGGTAGAGCTAGTACATACAATGCCTAAAGCCACTATTACGCAAAGCGTTTCGGGCATGATAAACTTAAATGACAAACTTAATACTAATTGAGCATAATGAGTAGAATGAAAACAAGAAATGAAAACAAAGATGAAAAAACAGCACAAATACAATTATGTCGACAAACAGCGCTCTTTAAAGAAAAACAGACATTGGTTGACAATAGAAGGGTAAGGTAGGTTACAGGGAATTTATTAGGTATAGCTTCGTTTTTAACTTAAACTGGTTGAGAGAGGTACAGTCTTTAACATGGTTGGGAAGGTCATTCCACATTCTGGGCCCCTTGATTTGTAGAGCATTTCTAGTTTGATTAAGTCGTACTCTAGGAATATCAAAACTGTATTTATTTCTGGTGTGGTGCTCATGGGTTCTGTTACAACCTTCTATGAAGCTTTTGAGATCAGGATTGGCATTATAGTTTAGCGTTTTATATATGTATAATACACATGAGAGAATGTGCAGTGACTTAATGTCTAACATATTCAGAGATTTGAGTAGGGGTACCGAGTGATGTCTGGGGCCAGAATTGGATATTGTCCTAATAGCAGCTTTGTGTTGAGTAAGTAGAGGACGTAAGTGATTTTGGGTAGTAGAGCCCCAAGCACAAATACCATAGATGAGATATGGATAGATAAGGGAGTAATAGAGAGTCACCAGGGCAGGGCGTGGTACATAATATCTGATCTTAGAAAGAATGCCCACAGTTTTTGAAACTCTTTTTGATATGTTTAGAATGTGTCCCTGGAACTTCAGCTTGTGGTCAATGAGAATGCCAAGGAATTTGCCATCTAATTTGTTACAAATTTGGGTATTGTTTATTTTGAGATTTATTTGATTAGAGGATTTATTGCCAAACAGAATATAGAAAGTTTTGTCAATGTTAAGGGTGAGTTTGTTGGCAGTTAGCCACAGATGGACTTTATTTAGCTCAGTGGGGCGAGTGAGGTGTTGTTGAGGGAGGGAGTGGCGGTCACTCCTCGTTGCTTTTTTGACTCACAAGACCAACTTAGTAGTTCGTTATGGTGAAAAAAACATGCAGATACTTATATATAACCTGTTTATATAGTGTAACAACAGCAAAACTATTTGTTTATTGTTTTATGAAAATAATAATTGAATCGCTAATATGCACACCATAATTTTGAGTACAGCGATGGTTCACACATTTTATTATATAAATATACCATAATTAATGGAATATGGAATAATATTACTGCAAAAAAACTAAGACAAAATCTATCGGAGATAGTGAAATAATTGGGTAATAATATATTTGTGGCAACTGCCACAAATATTTGTGGCAACTGCCACAACTGTCTGACAGCTCAGGCGGAGTAGACCTTATCTGGCGAAGGCTCTGCCAACATCCCGTTTTTGCCAGACTTCCCTACCCTATTGCGGCTAAAATATGCCACCTACGATTTTTTTGTTATTTTTTCCGTGATCAGGGTACAAAAATGAACACCTCTATAACGAAAGAATTATTTGGATTTTTTTTTTCTTGCGCCTGTGGGTGTTAATTCCATTTGGGCCCCCTAGCGGTTTGAGGGTTAACAAGAAATCCAACAGTAAAGGCCCTATTAGATCTCTAAACTCCCCCGTGCCTGAATATCGGCCCAAGTCATGGTGTCAGAAACAGCCAACAAAGCGGTACACTTCCGAATATCATGAGCATTAGGGTAGACTGCAGGCCTGATGGCTGTGATGACCCTGTAATTACCTAAGTGTAGTTACAGGATGAGAGCTACGCTCGTGGTGTCCCGTCTTCCCAGCACTCTTTGTCATATAACGCTTTGAAACTACTGACGGTCTTGGCCTCCACCACCTTCTCACCTAACTTGTTCCAACCGCCTACCACTCTGTTTGCGAAAGTGAATTTTCTTATATTTCTTCGGCATCTGTGTTTAGCTAGTTTATATCTATGACCTCTTGTTCTTAAAGTTCCAGGTCTCAGGAAATCTTCCCTATCGATTTTATCAATTCCTGTTACTATTTTGTATGTAGTGATCATATCACCTCTTTTTCTTCTGTCTTCTAATTTTGGCATGTTTAATGCCTCTAACCTCTCCTCATAGCTCTTGCCCTTCAGTTCTGGGAGCCACTTAGTAGCATGTCTTTGCACCTTTTCCAGTTTGTTGATGTTCTTCTTAACACTTTCGCGCTTTAGATTAGAGATAACTCGTCACCGTTTTTTCTTACGATTCCGCATAACAGCCTACTTTTCTCGTCCATCGAAAAAATATTTCTATAAATTCCATTTTCTAACCGAAATGGATGGGGATACTCTCAGATTTTTCTCCATGAAATAGTTTTCATGGAGTTTCATTCATGGAGTTTTCATGGAAATAGAAATCATGTTATAGTTTGGAAGGACAAGCGCCCCGTCTCTGTCATCACCAATATCCACAATGCCGACACTACTCAAGCACAGCGCAGGAAACGCGTTCGTAAACGTGACAGGAGAACTGGAGTAGAAATTGTGAAAATGAACAAACCAAAGGCCATAGTGGATTACAATAAGTTCATGAAAGGTGTTGATCATTTTGATCAAATGGTCAAATATTATGAGTTTGCAAGAAAAACCCACAAATGGACCAAGAAGATCACTTTCTATTTTCTGCAAATGGCCATGCACAATGCATACGCATTGTATAACCACTACTCAACAGATACAAAAAAACTAACACTATTAGAGTTTCACGCAGTAGGAATAAAAGCCTTATTGGCGTGGAACAGCGAGGAATGGCCAACAACAACAACAACAACAAGTATACCACATGTTCCCGACATAGATGCCAGCGCAGCTCCTCCTGCTGACGCGGCAGTTTCAACACCCGGGCCATCTGGTGCTAGGCGTCCTCTGTTCACCTCAACACCTCAAGCCCACTCATCAACCACAAATTCTGAAATGGACATTGAGGACATAGAACCACTTGATGTTTCTGATTTCATAGAAGATTCTACTACAAGTTTGGTGGTTCCTGTAGAAGACAATATTCCTCCAGTGCATCCAAGAAATAGAAGAATTATAGATTCAGAACAACGTCTCAACTACAAGTTGACGCATGAACTCGTGCACTTGGTTAAAAAAAGGAGATGCCGTGTTTGTTTCAAGTCTGGCAAAAGGAGGGACGTGATATATGGATGTAAAACTTGTGATGTGGCACTGTGCGCTGCGCCTTGCTACACAAGGTACCACCGAAGAAAGATATTTTGGGTGGAGAAAAAATAACCACCGGCAACAGCTTCACTCCACCTAAGAAACATCAGATGAGCAACTTCAGGATCAGAAGCCTGAAGATGGTGGAGTGAAGAAAAAATGCTCAACTGTTGATCTTCAATCAACATAGACAGGGTAAGTACACCTATTTGGAATTTTTTATCATCTATAAGAAGTTATATTATATACGTTTTGTAGAGAATTTATTTGCGAATTTTTTGGTACCAGAATGAATATTATTTCACATAAACTTCTATGAGTAGAAAAAAAAAACACAAAGTATGTTTGGGGGTGTGGAGGGTGTGGCTCTGGGTGTGGCGGGCGTGTGGCAGTGGGTTCCCTTTAGCCGTTGATATATCCAACACGTGGGAAATATTTGTATGTGTTATGTATATGTCTGTGTAGGGAATTTTACTGCGATCACTGTCATACAAATTATAAAATGTTTCAACAAGTATAAACATGACAAACATCAAACGAACGAAAACAATGCGTTCGTTTCTGCCGCGAACGCATACTGAGCGACGTGGTTCTATATTTGGCGCTTCTCTTACACATGCTTTGTACAATTGTTATACATTTCATCTTATAGAAAATTTTATTGCAAACACATTGGTATAAAAAAGAAATACGTACATAGAAAAGTAGGGTCAGGAAACGTATAAATGTATAAACTTTCCAAGCATGATTTCCCCCCTGTGTTTTCGCCAGTGCGCTTGCGGCTAACTACTCTCCACTTCACACACTCTTGCGGGTGGGCAATTACCTATATTAAACATTCATATGCATATGTCCGTGTAGAGAATTTTATTGCGATTCCAATGATACCAAAATTAGCGATGTAGGACAACTGTAGGCTTCGCAACCATTAAGAGAGTGGAAACATTTTGTTGCTGTTTGGCGCTCTCGGCGAGTGATCTGCATAGTTTTTTATTTGGTGTTGATACTCCTTATGCTTGGGCGGCATTTTATAGGTATGGTCTTATAGACAATTTCATTGCGAACACAGTGATACCAAATTTAAATACGTGCGCCTTCAATTATTGTCAGGACAGTCAAAAGAGTGTACACTTTTTCGGTCTTACCGCGTAGGCGCGCGAAGTGCTGAAAGCATCTGGGGTATTGTTTTTTTTTTAGCGCCGAGAGCGCGAAAGTGTTAAGATATGGGCACCACACAACCGCTGCATATTCTATCTTTGGCCTAACAAAAGTCGTGAACAATTTCATTAGTATATCGGCTCCATGTATTTAAAAGCAATTCTGAAGTTAGAAAGCGTGGCATAGGCTCCTCGCACAATATTCTTTGTGGTCCTCAGGTGATAGTTTTCTATCTAGAACCACCCCTAGATCTCTTTCTTTATTAGAATTCTTTAAAGATTTCTCACATAATTTATAGGTTGTGTGGGGTCTATGTTCTCCTATTCCACATTCCATAACATGGCATGTATTAACATTAAATTCCATTTACCAAGTGGTGCTCCATATACTTACTTTGTCCAGGTCATCTTGAAGGGCATGACAATCATCTAAGTTTCTTATCCTTCCTATTATCTTAGCATCATCAGCAAACATGTTCATATAATTCTGTATACCAACTGGTAGATCATTTATGTAGACAATAAACATCACTGGTGCAAGAACTGAACCCTGTGGTACTCCACTTGTGACATTTCTCCAGTCCGATACATTGCCTCTGATCACTGCCCTTATTTTTCTATCAGTCAGAAAATTTTTCATCCATGTTAGAAGCATACCTGTCACCCCTCCAATATTTTCCAGTTTCCAGAACAACCTCTTATGTGGAACTCTGTCAAAAGCCTTTTTTTAGGTCCAGATAGATGCAGTCAACCCAACCATCTCTTTCCTGTAATATCTCTGTTGCTCGATCACAGAAACTGAGTAAATTCGATACACAGGATCTTCCAGATCGAAAAACCATACTGTCTGTCTGATATTATATCATTTCTCTCCAGGTGTTCTACCCATTTAGTTTTAATTATTTTTTCAATATTTTGACTATTACACATGTCAATGATACTGGTCTCTAATTAAGGGGGTCTTCCCTGCTTCCACTTTTGTAGATTGGAACTATGTTAGCCTTTTTCCACACATCAGCTACAACTCCTGTAAACAGGGATGCCTGAAAAATCAGTTGAAGAGGAATGCTGAGCTCAGGTGCACATTCTCTCAGAACTCATGGTGAAACTCCATCTGGACCAACTGCCTTGTTCTTATTTAGCTCCTTGAGCATTTTTTCCACTTCGTCTCTAGACACCTCTATGTGTTCTATGTTGTTCTGTGGTATTCTTATTGTATCTGGTTCCCTTAAGTGTACATGCATGTTCAGTGTACATCACATGTACATGCATGTTCAGTGTACATCACATGTACATGTGTACACAGGTGAGAAGTTGGTGGAGGCCAAGACTGCCAGTAGTTTCAAAGCGTTATATGACAAAGAGTGCTGGGAAGATGGGACACCACGAGCGTAGTTTCATCCTTTAACTACACTTATGTAATTACACTTAGGTAATTACTGTGTGTGTGTGCACATGTGTATGTGCATACGCACGTGTGTGTAATATACCTTGTGTGTATGAAATTGAAATTGAAATAAGTTTATTGAGGTAAAATACACACAAAGGGATGAGGTAGCTCAAGCTATTCTCACCCTATTCAGTACAACGTGTTAATACATACATAGACACACATCACAAATAAACATATTACCAAACATTCTGAGAGGTAAACATATACATTTCCTCCTTCACAAGTAGTATGTTTATGTTATCAGACGTACACACAAATACTTTTATGACCTAGGTATACTGTATAGACAATTTGCAAGACACCTGCAGATAATTCAACAAAATATTACAATCTTGGTGCAAAATTCTTATATCTCTCAAGAATATCATCAACCTTTCCATTGTGACACATCCAGGCTATTTGTTCAGGAACAGTCCTTATCTCAGTGTTTCTATATACATTAATCAACGGACAATCAAGAACATAATGGGCCAGGGTGTGAGACCTTAACATACCACATAGTTTACACTTCATATCATTATCATGAACATCTATCCCATATTCCCAGTAATATTTGTACCCAAGCCTGAGCCGCATGTACACAGAGTCACTCCAAGCATTTCTCCTTTTACCATAAGTGAAATGGGTGTTTTGACTCATTGTGTGTATGTGTATATGTATATGTATGTGTATATACATAATATATATGTATATATGTGTATGTATACTTTTTCTTTCACAAGAGGCTCTGTTCCCTTCTCTGTTGACTTGGCGCTGGGGGAGCAGCTTGCTCTGTTGACTCTCGCATGGTCCCGCAGTTAGTGGGTGCTTTTGGTTGTCTTCCGGCCTCTGGTGGCGGCGGCGGACGGCTTCTCCCCCTTTGGGGGGGTTCAGGGCTGGCGGGGTGGGCTTCTTCCCCTGTGCTTCGTCATGTCATCTTAGTGGATGCGTTGGACGTGGTCGATCCACCCCATCCTTCTGGGGTTCCCATCTGCTCTATGCAGACATGGACCTGTCGAATCTGCGTCTTTCAGTCTGCGCCCTGGATTCCCTCGTGGGAGGACTGTTGTCTTCTGTCTGGCTTCTGTTGGGGCCGGGGTGCCTGGATGGTGGCCCTGGACCTCCAGGTCAATTCTTGGCACGTTCCTCTCCAGTTTTCCGGGACTGGTACAGTTGGTGGTGGGGCTTCAGGCTTGCCGCTTTTGTTGCCTTCCCTAGTTTGTAATTGGCACTTGGTGTATTTACACATCTTTACTGGATCTTGGTGCCCTGTCTGAGTATGCTTGGGATTCGGTGTCTGGCCTACCTCGATGACTGGCTGGTGTGGACTCCCAGTCGGTCCACTTGTCTGCTCGCCAGGGGTGTGGTGCTTTCCAGATCACTGGGTTTGGTTTCCTGGTGATCTGAAGGCCGTTCCATCTGTTTCCGTCCCAGGTTCAGACCTTGCTGGGTCTTGTTTAGGGCTCTTGGGCCGCTCCTTGTCTTTCCCTCCAGAAATGTTGCTGCGGCCCCGCCTCCGGCTGTTCATAAGGGGGTCCTGGGTTGCTCGGCGGTTGCTCGAGCAGTTGTGCGGGAGTCTGAACTTCGACGTGCTGGTCTGCCCGCTGGGTCGGGTTTGGCTTCGGCGTCTGTTTGGTTCCTTCAGAGACTCTCCTTCCGCCTCTCTTGCAATCGTTGGGTTCGTTCCTCTAGGGATCTTGTGTTGGTGCTGCGTCACCAGCTTTCTCTTTGGGGTTTTCGAGGTTCCGTGCCTTGGCACCTCCCCGAGCCTTCACTCGATGTGTTCACGGACGGGTCATCTCTCGGCTGGGGCTTTGTGACCAGTGCTCACTAGGTCGGCCGGGGATGGTGGGGTCTGTCCATCCGTCAGGCTCACAGCACGGTTCAGGAGTTCATGGCTGTCTGGTTTGCGCTTCGGAGGGTTTGGGTCACTCGGTGCTCTACCATTCGGCTCCATTCGGACTGTTCTCTGGCGGTTCTTTGCCAGAACCACAGGGTTTCTTTTATTTGTTTGACCTTTGGGGTTGGTCCCTTAGAGTGGCTCGTTTGCTGGATTCTCGGGGTTTGGCTAACCATGAGGTTCATGTCCGGGGTGTGTTCTGTGTCCTGGCGGACAGCTGTCTCGGTTCATTCCTCTGTTCGCGCATTTGGCCAGTCGTTGCCGACTCGTTTCGTTGGCTCTGCCGGACGTATGGACTCCTGGCCATGGATGTCTTCGAGTCGGCGTAGTCTAGGCTTCGCCCATTCTATGTGGCGCCCTTACCCACCTGCGAGGCGTTCACGGTGGATGCCGTTCGGCAGGACTGGTCGAGGTGGGAGTACCTGTTCCTCTTCTCCCGGTCCAGCTGTTGCTTCGGGTTTTGGCTCCGTTGGAGCTCATTCCCACAAGAGTAGTCCTTTTGGTCCCTTGGTGGCCGCCCCAGCTTTATTTTCAGACGCTGCTCAATGGGTGTCCGAACCCGGGGCGTTTTCCTGTGACTCCGCATCTTTTGGCAGGTCGGATCTGTCCTGTACATGACTGGTTCGGCCTTCTCCTCGGCTCTCACGTCTGGTATTTTGACGCGTGTATCACCTTCTCTTTGGTGATACACCAAAGAGAAGGTGGCTTTGTTGATGGTGTCCCACCTGCGAGCTTCGTCTCGGCGACAGTATGACGTTCCTGGTGTTTCTATGCACTTTTTCTTGCTCTTCGTGGGTTGTCTTCTCTTTCGCATTGGGTTGTCTTACCCTTTCTTGGGTTTTCAGGACTACAGTTATTTGATGTTTCTTACTGTCGCCTCGTTTTGTGCGGTGCTGATGGAGCCGCTCTGGCTTGCGTTTGGGGTGGACATCACATCTGCCCCGTTTCGTATGCTTTCTCATGTTTTGTTTCACCTCCGGCCTTCTCATGCGTCGCCTGAGCCGTCCTAGTCTTTGATCAGGGTACCTTTTCATCTTCTCCTCAGTTTGTGGTTGCCCCTTCGGTTCAGGTTTCTACTCTTTGGTACTGGTGGTAGGTTTGTATGTTTGCAGCCTTTCTCCGTCCTTCTGGCGACGATCGAGACGGCTGCTTTCCAGAGGGGTTCTTGTGTTATTGATGCTCGATTGGTTCAGCAGAGCGTGCGTCCTGTGTTGTCCTGTTGCATTTTTTTCCCGTTACCTGCGTACAGTGTCTGGGGATGCGCTTTGGGTTTATCCAGTTCCCCTCGTTCCCTGTTTCAGGGCTCGGGTCTCCCAGGTCGTACGCAGAGTTTTTCAGTCTTCCAGCCTGCGGTCTGTCCTTGTGCCTGTGCTGTTCGTTCGTTTGCAGCTTTTGCTGCTGTGTTGGTGACGTCTAGGGCTCATTTCGGGTGCAGGGATTTGAGGGTCGCACAGGTTCTTGGCCGCCCATTCTTTGTGTGTGTCTGCTCCTGTGTGTTCTTGTTGCCTTGGGTCGCAGGTTGCAACCTGTTGCCTCGGCTTCGCATTGCGGAGTTTGTGGCGGCCGCCTCCCGGGTCAGCCCTTTCTTTTCCTTCTCTTTGGGTCTGAAGCTCCAGGGAGCCGTAGGGGCTTCCCACAGAAAACCAGTGTTGAATGAAATGAAACGCCATTTTCTGGGTGAGACCCGGAGGCTCCCTGGCAACCCTCCCTCCCTCCGGTCAGCGTTTTTTTCGCTTTGATTGAAGCTTAGCTTCCGAACTGATGCTAGGCAGCCAGCACAGTAGGTCCGGGGCTCCCCCCTCCCCCTTTCGGGGCGGGGAGGGCTGCGCGGACGATCGGAGCGGCAGTAAAGTCTGATGTTTGCTTGTTTCCTTGGGATTGTAGGGAGTTCCTACCTCTCTGTTCGGTTTTTTATTTTAGTTTTTACCATGTGGGGTTTGTTTTGTCATGCCTACCTTTCTGGGTGCCTGACCCCGATCGATGGCAGATAAGGAAAACCCCAACCACAAGGGGGTTTTCCAGGGCCATTGCTCCCTGAAACCTCTCTGAAGGGGCCAGGTTCTGGTGCTGGTCCCTGGCAGGTCTTAACTCCTTAGCTAATGTTCCGGTCTAATATAACATACATTAGCCCAATAAGCTCCAGGGAGCCTCCGGGGCTCGCGCAGAAAATGGCGTTTCATTACATTCAACGCTGGTTTTTTGCCAGACTTCCGTACCCTATTGCGGCTAAAATATGCCACCCACGATTTTTTATTTTTTCTGTGATCAGGGAACAAAAATGAACACTTTTATAAGACGATTTTTTTTTTTTTTTTTTTTTTTTGTTTCGCCTGTGGGTGTTAACCCTTTAACTGCGCAGCCTATAAATATCACACCCCCCCAGTGCGCAGGAAATAAATTCTCTTGAAAAAATTCTTTTGTTTTTTTAAAGTGTCAAAAACCCTTCCCTCAATATGGGTATGTCAAAAAAATTTTGAACTTGTACTTACTTTGGCTGCTATGGGGTTCGTAAGTTGGCGCGTGACGTCTTCATTCCCCGTTTGCCTGTGACATACGCTCCTGGGGCCAGTAGGGCGCCCGGGGCGGGGCGTGCGAGTTGCCGCGAATATATTTTTATTCATTTTTTGCGCACAGTTCCAAATACATTTTATTTGTTTTTACATACTAATCCTATGTATAATGAACACGTACATTATATTATGGCCGTAGAACATCCATACTGTCCGAGGACACTGTGTTACGTGCATGACACTTGTGTACACATATGTTGCACATATTTACCATGTATCATGCTAATTTATGTATATATACAATCTATTTGCAGACTATACACTGTCACACACTATATATACTCACCATCAACACACTCAGAACACCGCGAGTGTGAGCAGCCACACTCGGCCAGCCCTCCCTCACTCCTCCAACATCTTACTCGCCAACATTCCTCCTCCCACCATACTGTTGTTGTTATTATTACACTATTAACACATGTTATATATACCTATCTACATGTTTTATTTACCAGAACTATGCAAGTAAGCCGGTATTGTGACCAAACAGTACAGTGGCCACCATACACTGCATGGGAAATCACACAGCAGACAACGCTACGATTATGACGTCACCTCCCTCACCAAAATAGCTCCTCACAACATACTCCTGATGCTGGTGTTACACTATACACACACACACTGTATATACCCATGTACATGTGTGTTCCCCATAGCGAACCACGAAGCTAGTGTGGTGAGCAAAACAAGAGTGGCTGCTACACAGTAAGGGTACCTCAATTCTCTCCCTCCCTCCCTCCCTCTCCAAAATTACTCCTTCCACAATACTACGCACAACGCTAATTATAACCACAATCTTGGTCACTAATTCCTGTAAATGAATAATTGACCACAAGTTTATTTTGAAAAGGAACCTAAAAAGTCGTTTGAAGATTCCTAGATGGACAAAATAATGCTATGGTGCTGTGGCTAGCGCTGTGAACATCGTGAACAGCATTAAATCACTGATATTTGAACATTGTACCCAGGCATTATCATATTCAGGCTCTTCTATAATACTATCATGGCTAAATAATACAAGTTATATATATATTATGACATTATTAGGCAATGCTGTGGTCACACACTGAACAGCAGTGCTGTGCGCTCATGCTGCGAGCGCCAGCCTTGGCTGCTCACTCACTGCTGAGGCTCCCACACCCGGGAATGTGGACCACGATTTTTTTTAAAGATGGCGACTGTTTACAAGAGCCCTGAGGAAGCTGATGTGAACCCCACGTAGCCGCGGGAGTTTTGAATAGAACGTGAAAAATGCAAATATCTGGAGGCGTGTTGCGCACCCAAAGCCTGGGCCTGCAGGCGTGTTGCGCACCCAAAGCCTGGGCCTGCAGGCATGTTGCGCAGTTAAAGGGTTAAAGCCATTTGGACCCCTAGCGGTTTGAGGGTTAAATAAATAAAAAAATAGATAAACAAATTAAACGTTTGTCCTAAATGGAAATAAATCTGCCTGAAACAATGTGGTGAGTGGAATTCAGCATGGTTTCACCTTGGCATCAACCCCTTTTATTTTATTCGTCATCATTGACGAGAATTCTATTTCTAACCAAATCATCAAATTTGCTGATGAAAGAGGTCTATAGTAAGGTTAGCAGTGAAAACAATATTGAGGCCTTGCTGAGCTATCTTTATGAACTCCACACATTGTCAAAAATCTGGCAAATGCTTTTCAATATGGAAAATGCAAGACCTTGCATATATGGCATAACAATGCACATCATAATTATATCAGCAGCACTACCATTCAGCAAATTGATAAAGAAAATGACCTACTGGGTAGGAGCTACTACAGGTAGTAATTGAAAGTTGTTCAACAAGTGGGAGCTGCATTAAAAAGAAAGCCAACCACACAATAGGAGTAATCAAAAGGGCTTTTTACTTCCAAGAAAAGACAGTGATTATGCAAGTGTAGAAGTCTTTAGTGTTGCCCCATCTGGACTACTGTATCTAAACAGGGAGACCTCGCCTTCAGAAAGACAGACCAGCTTCGGAGAAAGTTCGACAGTGACACAATTCATCCCGGAACTAAGTCAACTTGTGCCAAGGATGGTTGAGTGCCCCAGGACTAACAAAATTACAAAACAAACATAACAGGGCTGATCTCTTTGAGATCTTTCAAACATTGAACAAATTGGAAGATATGTCTTTAAAAATCAAATGTAATGTATACTAGGGACAACAGCTTCAAGCTCTACAAGCCACAGTGTAATACAGAAAACAGGATGCTTTTACACCCATATGCTTCCTGTCTCCGTCGAGGCCGCTAAAGATGGTACCCCTCTGATACATCCAGGTCAATATAGTGTATCTGATCTGACTTCCAGTATTGGGCAGTCTAGTAGCAACTTGAGTCTTTCTTTTCAGATTAACCACTTGGTTGGTCTTACAGGAAATGCTCTATACTCTCCTAGTGGCAGGCTCAGATATAGTGGGAATGTTATCAGATGTGCCCACCAGGTCATACATACTTGATTAAGCATCACACTGGGAAAACACTATCATCTCTCTAGGCAGCCAACTGACAAAACAAGTATTCCCAGGATGGAAATACTGTAGCTACTATCAGATAATGCAGTATTCACAATGTGCCACTTCTGTAGAAGTCCTTAATTTTCACACTTGTGTGTGATTACTTAAAAAAAAATAAGTGCAAACAAATGGTGTGCAAATACAGTGTTATGCACTGTAGTTAGAATAATATTGCCGTCAATCAATTTGTGGAGAGAGTAGTTCAGTAAACTGCTTCTTTACATTAATTTTAGCTAGTTTAGTTATGCCGTTCTTCTTTTCATTAAAAAGGGAACTCCATATTTTGAACCCTTCAATTTGTATGGCACTTTTGGTAGGAATATCATATACTTAATGTATTTAGTTTATGGATTAAAATACATAATTTAAAAAAAAAGTTTCTGGTCCAAGATAATATTACAGTATAGGGTTTTGTAGCACAAAAGAATGTGTGGAGAATGTGCATATATCAATTAGAGAATTTGTTCTGATAGATAAATGTTGTTGGGCAACTTATACTTAAAGTGCCTGTGATTGTCTGACAGATTTTATAGTTAGCATTATATACAGTTAGCTGACAAATATATTTTGGTTGATTGATAATTTTTCTGTTATAGGGTGCAGGGATGATCCTTTCTTTGGAAGAGTCAATGGCAGAGCACAAACGTGATAAATTTCGTTCCATCTTTATTTGCACTATGACAGGGTTAACAATGCTGTACATATCCTTTGGGGTGTCAGGCTATGCATCATTTGGCCCACGTAAGTTGACTAAAAACACACAGTATTTTATGTTGTATCTCTGCTACTCGGTCAACTTCATGTATGTTTTGACATATTGTAAAATGTTTGTGGGAATGATTTAACCACTGTGCTGCGTCGGCCAGGAAATCTCATTTGCTTATTACCGCACCAACCGAGAAAACACTTTTTTTCTGGGGGGAGCCCCGTCGGCTCCCCGGAGCTATCTCAGGCTGATATGCTAATGTCAGACTTTGGCATCAGTTATGTGTATGGAGTTCTTAGGCCTGCCAGGGACCACGGCCTGAACCGGGCCCCCTCAGAGAGGCAAGGGAAGCAATGGCCTATAGAAGCCCCCGTGTGGTTGGAGGCATTCTATGTCTGCCATCGACCAGATCAGGCACCCAGAAAGGTAAGCGCCCCAAAAACAAACCCCTATTCTGGTTAAAATTGCTACCAAAAGCCAAACTAGTGGATAGAACTTTACAACAGAAAACAAGCTAACTAGTATGACGTTACACGTTGCCGCGTTGCTGTCTGCGCAGCTCCCCTCTCCCCGGGAAGGGGAAGCGGGAGCCCCAAACCCTTCACGCCAGCTACCCACACCTCAATTCTTGAGGCTGATGCTATAGGCAGAGGTCGTGTGCTCTGGCTCCAGTGTCTTTACAGCACTGTGCTTCGTGTGTGGTGTTTGTTTCCAGGGGTGCGAGAGCCAGGAGTTATCTTTAGTACTCGGGCTGCATGCGCCCGAGTAAGTACTGTCCTTGTGGTGCCCTGTAAGTACTGCCCTTGGAGCTTGGAGTCACCTTCCACAGGCTCCTCGTGATCTGCCTCTGCTGGTCCTTTCTACCGTTCGGTTTTTCGGCCGCCTGTTGAGCTCGTGGGTGTTCTGTTCTCCCTTGTTACCTGCGGGTACCTTGAGGTTACCTTGAGGTGCTTCCGGGGCTTAGCGTCCCCGCGGCCCGGTTGTCGACCAGGCCTCCTGGTTGCCGGACTGATTAACCAGGCTGTTGGACGCGGCTGCTCGCAGCCTGACGTACGAGTCACAGCCTGGTTGATCAGGTATCCTTTGGAGGTGCTTATCCAGTTCTCTCTTGAACACTGTGAGGGGTCGGCCAGTTATGCCCCTTATGTGTAGTGGAAGCGTGTTGAACAGTCTCGGACCTCTGATGTTGATAGAGTTCTCTCTCAGAGTACCAGTTGCACCTCTGTTTTTCAACGGGGGTATTCTGCACATCCTGCCATGTCTTCTGGTCTCATGTGATGTTATTTCTGTGTGCAGGTTTGGGACCAGCCCCTCTAATATTTTCCACGTGTAAATTATTATGTACCTCTCCCGCCTGCGCTCAAGGGAGTACAGTTTTAGGCTCTTTAGTCGGTCCCAATAGTTTAGATGTTTTACTGAGTGGATTCTAGCAGTAAAGGATCTCTGCACGCTCTCCAGGTCAGTAATTTCTCCAGCTTTGAAAGGGGCTGTCATTGTGCAGCAGTACTCCACTCTAGAGAGCACAAGCGTTTTGAAAAGTATCATCATCGGTATAGCATCTCTAGTGTGAAAAGTTCTTGTTATCCAACCTGTCATTTTTCTTGCAGTTGTGACGGCTACTTTATTGTGTTCTTTAAAGGTAAGGTCTTCCGACATGAGTACACCCAGATCCTTTACATTGCCTTTTCGTTCTATGTTATGATTTGCCTGAGTTTTGTACGTGGTTTCCGTTTTTATATTTTCATTTTTTCCATAGCGCATGAGCTGGAACTTATCTTCGTTAAACACCATATTATTTTCTGTAGCCCATAGAAAGACCTGATCTACATCTGACTGGAGGTTCGCCATGTCCTCTATGTTGCCTACTCTCATGAAGATCCTAGTGTCATCTGCAAAGGACGATACAGTGCTATAGGTTGTGTTCTTGTCTATGTCCGAAATGAGGATGAGAAAAAGTACTGGAGCAAGCACAGTACCCTGGGGGACAGAGCTCTTCACGGTTGATGGGCTGGATTTTATTTTGTTGTTTGGGTAAGTGGCAGTTTGCACGGGTAGGGGCACAGGATGCTGTGCAGCTTCGTTTTCCCGACATAGCGGCCGGCTCTGTTCCTGGGGTTCGCTGTCCTCTTGCAGGGTTTTGTTTTTCTTTTTGCCTTGTGGGGGGTTTCTGCCCTGTTATCCACTGGTGTTTGCCTTTCTACAGTTCAGGGCAGGTTTCTTTCCCTGCGCTCTGTCGGGTCGTCTTGGAATGGGTTCGCTTGGGCGTGGTCGAAACGACGACGTCCCTTACAAGGGTTTCCCGTTAGTTTCCGGTCCCGAAACGGGACTGCGCGAACCTGCAGTTCATTCTGGACTTGTCCCGTCTGAACCCCTGGGTTCATTGCCCCTCCTTTCAGATGACTACGCTGTCCTAGGTTCGGCTCCTCTTAGAGCCGGGCGCTTGTATGGTGTCCCTGAACCTCCGGGACGCTTATTAGCATGTCCGATTTATCCAAGGTTCCGGGACTGGCTCAGTTTTTGTTGTCGGGTGTCTATGTTACCACTTTCGTTGTCTCCCATTTGGATTGAACCTGGCACCTCGCATGTTCACACGCCTTATGCGGGTCGTGGTGGCCCGTTTGCGTCTCTTAGGTGTTCGGGTGTTTGCCTACCTCGACGACTGACTGGTTTGTGGTCCCAGCCGGTCGGCTTGCTTGCTAACCAGGGATTTGGTTCTTTCCCAGCTCGCCGGGTTTGGGTTTTTGGTGAACTGGAGGAAGTCCCATCTGGTTCCCTCTCAGGTTTGGACTTGGCTGGGTCTCGTTTGGGACTCACGGACCGATTCCTGGTCTCTCTCTCTCCGGAGTCTCTCCTGCAGCTGCGGTCCCGCCTTCGTCTGTTTCTAGTGGGCCCTTGGGTCACCCGGCAGTTGCTTGAGGGGCTGTGCGGGAGCCTAAACTTCGCGATATTAGTCTACCCGCCGGGTTTGGCTTCGTCGGCGGTTCTGGTTCCTTCTGGGTCGTCCCTTCAGCCTCTCGCGATTGCTGGGTTCGACCCCCAGGGGCCTTGCGTTGGTTGCTGCATCGCCGGCTTCCTCTTCACGTTTTTCGGGGTTCAGTGCCTTGGCGCCTACCCGAGCCTTCACTCAATGTGTTCACGGACGCTTCGTCTCTCGGCTGGGGTTTTGTGACCAATACTCACCAGGATGGGCAGGGGCGTTGGGGTTCGTCCTTACGTTGAGCCCACAGCACAGTGTGGGAGTTCGCGGCATTGTGGTCGGCTCTTGGGAGGATTTTGGTAGCCTGCAGATTGACGATTCGGCTCCATTCGGACTGCTCTCCGGTGGTTCATTGCTTGAACCATGGGGGTTCAATGCCGTCTTGGCTCTTTGGGGTTGGTCGTTTCAGGTGACTCGTCTGCTTAGTTCTCCGGGTTTGACGTGTGGAGTGTCCAACATCTTGGCCGACGGCCTGTCTCGCTTCGTTCCCCTCTCCTCGGAGTGGACGGTCGACGATGCTTCCTTCCGTTGGCTTTGCCAGACGTTCGGGCGCCCCGAGGTGGACCTTTTCGTGTCGGCATGGTCGAGGCGCCTTCTCATGTATGCGGCGTCCTTCCCAGACCACAAGGCTGTCGGGTTCGATGCCTTTCGGCTGGACTGGTTGAGGTGGGGGTTCCTGTACCTCTTTTCCCCGGTTCAGCTGTTGCTCCAGGTCCTGACTCACTTGGAGACTTACCAGAGGAGAGTTGTCATTCTGGCCCCTTTGTGGCCGGCCCAGCCTTGGTTTCAGGCGCTGCTTGCTCAGTGTCCGAACCCGAGGGTTTTCCCGCAGCTCCGCCTCTTTCAGCAGATCGGTCCAGTACGTCACGTAGCTGGTTCGATCTTCTCGAGTCTTCGCATATGTTTTTTTTTTTTTTTTTGAGTCTATCATCATCTCTATGATGATCGGGTGGCCTCCTTGTTGGTGTCCCACCTGCGGGCTTCTTCTCGGCGGCAGTTTGAAGTTCCTGGCGGGCCTTCCGTTTCTTTTTGTGTCTTCGTCATTTTAGTTCGCTGTCAATTAGGGTGGTCCTGTTCTTTCTCTCATGGTTGTTTCAGGACCGTCATCTTATGCCTAACACTGTCGCCTCATATCGTGCGGTGCTGGTGGAGCCACTTCAGCTTGCCTTCGGTATCGATGTTACGTCTGCGCCGTTTCGCAAGCTGTCTCGTGCTTTGTTTCACCTCCGGCCTGCTCATGCTCCGCCTGAGCCGTCCTGGTCTTTGGACAGGGTGCTCGCTTACCTTTCATCTCCTCGTTTCATTGTGGCCCCTTCGGTCCAGGATTGTTTCTCCAAGGCTCTTTTCTTGTTGGCATTAGCCTCTGGGGGTCGGGTCGGGGAGCGTCATGCTCTCCTCCGGCACAGGGGTTTCTGCTCTTTTGGTGGTGGCCAAAGGAAGATAATTTTCAAGGAAGACTAATTGCTCTTCCTCCAAATTGGTCTTCTGGGGGGAAGATCAATTGGATAATTTTGGAGGAAGATCTTCCAAAATTATCTTTTCTGCCTCTACACAGACGCCGTCTCGTTGAATTGGCTCTAATACACAACGTACCCAACATGAACTAGAGTCCTGGCTTTGTTGTCGTTGACTCTTCCCTTTCACAGTATATACTTAAATGCTCTAAACTTTCTAACAAACGTGACCTAACATAAGCTAACACTTCCATTTATCTTTCTTTCCCTTTCCTTTTCTTCTCCGTTTTCTTTCTTTTTCTTATCATTGTTTTCTCTTACGATCTCTTGCTTATTCCTACTATTTCCCCCTTCTTATTTCTTTTACTATCCTCCTCTTAATGGATGGTATAAATAGGAGCTGCCTTGTTTGGGCCAATTGGCCTTCTGCAGTTATCTTTGTTCTTGTGTTTTTGTTTTCTCATTCTTACCCTCCCCTTTATTACACCTTACCTTCCCTACCTTTGCCTTGCCTTTTCTTCCTCTAAGATTTTCTTCTCCTCACCTCTCTTCTGCCTATTTATTGCCTTCTCCTTCAATCATCACAATTGACTTGAAAATGGTCCAGGATGGACCGAAACGTCGTCGTTCCTTCACTTTCTAGTGTGTGGTTTGGTCAACAACGTCCCATTTTGTCCTGGGCTCTGGAAGTACTTAAGTTTCATGATGGGCGGTATGTTTCTTGTTTTCGTTGCCTTCTTTTTGGCCTACCTCAACAACTGGTTGGTGTGGTCTCCCAGCCAGTCTGCATGTCTGCTCGCCAGGGATTTGGTTCTTTCCCAGCTCGCCGGATTAGGGGTCCTGGTGACCTGGGGAAAGTCCCATCTGGTTCAGTTCCAGGTTCAGATCTGATTGGGTCTCATGTCGGCCTGTCGGACCGCATCAATAGCAACCAACTGCTCGTGGCCGCTTGAGCAGTTGTGCGAGAGTCTGCGCTTCGCTGTGTTGGTTTTCCCGTTAGGACGGGCTTCAGTGCCTGTCCTGGTTCCTTCGGGGGTATCTCTTCTGCCTCTCTCACAACCACTGGGTTTGAACCCAGTGGGACTTGTGTCGGTTTTTGCGACACTGGATGCCTTTTCGGGGTTTCCAGAGTTCGGTGCCTTGATGCTTCCTTGAGCCTTCGCTCGTTGTTCCCAGATGCCTCGTGTCTCAGCTGGGGTTCTGTGACCCATACTCACTAGGCCGGCCTAGGGCGGTGGGCTTGGTCCTTTCGTCAGGCTCGCAGTGTGGTGCGGGAGTTTGCGGTATTCTGGCTTTCACTGCGGGGGGTTCAGGTCGCTCAGGGCTCTATGATCAGGCTCCCTTTGGATTGTGCTCCGGTGGTTTATTACCTGAACCATGGGGGTTCCCTTAGGTCCTTGGCTCTTTGGGGCTGGCCTCTTTGAGTGGCACATTTGCTGGTTTCTCAAGGGTTAGCTCTCTGTACAATTCGCATCTGGGGTGTGTGTCCAATGTCGTGGCAGACGGCCTGTCCCAGTTCCTTCCCCTGTCCACGGAATGGACAGTCAACGCCAGCTCATTCAGTTGACTGCTGGTCACACAGGTCCCCGGAGATGGAACTCATCGTGTTGGCATGGTTCGGAGAGATGTGGCTCACTTCCCAGACTGCAGAGCCGCTGCTCTTTGGCAGATAATTTACATCAAAGTTGTGAGTTATGTTTAGGTGACCAAAAGACTATTATCTAGGCAATGCAGTGTCCCGGACTTACTAATGTTCCAGTCTCGTCCATATCGATTTGATCTCCAATTTTCTCTACAGGTTGTCCCATATTCCTTTAAAATTAATACTCGCATAATAATAATAAAGGAAACATGAAAAACATTCATTATGTGAACAGTAAAAGAAGCAACTGATCAAGGTGGTGTTCCCTGTACCTCTTCCCCCTGGTCCAACTGTGTTTTCGGTTTCCAGCTCGGTTGGTGTCTTCTCATGGGAGAGTCTTCCTTGTAGCCCCATGGTGGCCAGCCCATCCTTGGTTTCAGATGCTGCTTGCTCGGTGTCTGAGCCGGGGCGTTTTCTGCGACTCCGCCTCTTCTAGCAGATCGGGCCAGATTTTGACACAGGTGTATCACCACTTGTATGATAATCAGGTGGCTTCTCTCATGGTGGCCCACCTGCGGTCCTTGTCTCGGTGACAGTATGAGGTGTCTTGGCGATCTTTTCGCCATTGCCTCTCCTTGTATCGTGCAGCACTGGCGGAGCCGCTCCAGCTTGCGTTCCGAAAGCTTTCTTGTGCTTTGTTTCACCTTTGTTTCAGCTTGCTCATGGACCACCTGAGCTATTCTGGTCCTTGGACAGGGCTCTTTTCTCTCTTCTCGGTTTATGGTGGCCCCTTCAGTTCGAGATTGCGTATCGATGTCTCTGCTTCTGTTGGAATTGGCCTCTGGGTGTCGGGTCGGTGAGCTTCATGCTCTCCTCTGGCATAGGTTTTTGCTCCTTTGGTTCTGGTGGACATTTTGTTTGGTTACAGCCATCTCCTTATTTTCTGGCTAAGAACATGGCGGCTGGTTTCGGAGGGGTCCGGGGGTTATTGATGCTTGGTTGGTCAGGCCGGGGATGCATCCATATGTTGTGTCCAGTTGTGGTTCTGTGCTGTTACCTGTGCGCCTCGGCCTCTGTGGCCGTAGCCACACTTTGGGTTGATCCGATTTCTCTCTCTGTGTTCCAAGGCTCGGGTCCCTCAGGTCGTCATCTGGATTATTAAGACTAGCCAGCCTGTGGTCTACTCTCTCGTGCCCATGATGTTCTTAAGTATGCTGCCTTGACTGCTGTATTTGGCTACATGTCCTAGGCTGACATTCGGGCGTGGGGATTTTGGAGGTCGAACAGGGTCCTTGTCGCCCATTAATTGGTAAATGTTCCTGGTCCCAGTCATTTGTGTGTGTGGCTTTGGATCACAGTTTGCAGCTAGTTTTCTCATCTTCAAATTCATCCACGTGGTGCAGCCACCTCTCGAGTAAGTCTCTCTCTTACTTATCTTTGGTTATGTAGCTCCAGGATGCCGAAGGGGCCCCGACAGAAAACTACTGTTGAATGTAATGAAACGCCATTTTCTGGGTGAGCTTCACAGGCTCCCTTGCAAACTGGTCAGCAGTTTCAGTTTTTATATTTCGATACTCACGCCTCAGTTCCTCCGAAATGAGGTGTAAATAGCCGGCGTGTAGGTCCAGAGCTCCCCCCTCCCGGGAAGTGGAGGGCCGGCCAGACAAGAGGAGCGGTGGCAGTGAGTGATGATTACTTATTTGCTTGTTACCTTTGTTTTCCTTTGGGGAGTTCTGTTTCTCTGTTCGGTCTTGAGTTTTTACAATTTCTACCATGTGGGGTTTGTTTTGAGATGCCTACCTTTCTGGGTGCCTAACCCCGGTCTATGGCAGACAAGGAATACTCCCAAATACAAGGGGGGGGGGTGTCCTTAAGTCATTGCTCCCTGTGCCTCTCTGATGAGGGCCAGGTTCCAGCTCTGGCCTTAGGTAGGCAGGACTCCACTGACTGAAACCCCAGACTAATATAGCGCATATCAGTCCTATAGCTCCAAGGAGCCGATGGAGCTCACCCAGAAAACGGGTTTTCATTACATTCAACGCTGATTTTTTGTACCGATATATTTAGCACCCTACTAATATCCACCTTGTTATACCCTGTCATTAATTTGTGTACTTCAGTCATGTCACCCCAAACACTGCTTGTCTGTTGAAAGTAAATTAAGTTTTCTGAAAATCTTTTCATATGGGAGATTTCTAATTCCAAGGACTATCTGTTATCTTTCTGCTCACCTCATAGTGTAATTGTCAGCATAATGACTAAAACTGAAGTGCATAATCTAATTGGAGCCCAGTGAGAGCTTGATAAAGCTGAAGAAAAACATTAGACGTCTTTTTGCCAACCATTCTAGAAAGAATCCTAGTATGCTATTTTCATAATTTCAAATATTTATACAGTACATTGATCTTATAGGTAGTGATTCAACTAATGATGACTCCCATTTCTAATTAGATACGATGGACATAATCACACTGAACCTTCCTCATGGAAATGGAACTGTAGACTTCGCAGCGATGGTGAAAATCTGCTTGGGTGTATCTTTATTCTTTACCTACCCCATGATGATGTTTCCTGTAACGCACCTCTTGGACAAAACATTTGGGTTTGCCAGTGCACCTTACAGAGGGGTAAGTAGATTTTATTTTTCTAGGCAAGTATTATTGACTTCATATTTAATTTGTAATTATGTATACAGTACAACCTCGATTCAACGAATCTCCGGCTAGTTCGCACACTTTTCAGGCCAGATTTACTCGCCCGGTTCGACGAACAATGGTTCGCCAAAGCGGGGAATGTTCAGATTTGCTTACGACGTCGAGACAGAGTTCACAGACTGGTGGAAAACTTTCCTATTCTATCACAGATTACAATTATTAATTCCTTCATATGACAAGTTTGATCACACAAGTGGACCACACAAGTGGACCGCACAAGTGGTCCACAAGTGGTCCACAAGCTTACGATGTTGGGACAGAGCTCACAGAGTGTTGGAAAACTTCCCATACCATCACAGATTACAATTAATAATTCCTTCATATGACAAGTTGGACCACACAAGTTGGACCACACAAGTTGGACCACACAAGTTGGACCACACAAGTTGGACCACACAAGTTGGACCACAAGTGGTCCACAAGCTTACGATGTTGGGACAGAGTTCACAGAGTGGTGGAAAACTTTCTCATACCATCACAGATTACAATTAATAATTCCTTCATAAGACAAGTTGGATCACACAAGTGGACTACACAACAAGTGAACCATATGAACCAAACACCAGCCAGAATGGTCCACAACAAGTGACGCATATTAACCAAACACCAGCCAGAGTCGTCTACACAAGTGAACGACTGAGTTTCAATGATTTTCGTTCACCGATTTGTGGCACACGTATCTTTGTAAATTAATTTAAAGGCTGAAGCGTGAATAGCTAGCTAATGTGTTGAAATTTTCTTGTATACATTTTCTGTGATGAAACAAGATGAGTGAAGGTGGACAGATAAAGGAATACTGTACAGTAAACCTCACTTTACAGTGAGGTTCCACTCACTTTCATCTGTGTTGTCATAGTTCAGTGACCCATGACTTTGAACATTTCACATTAATAAATCATTTCTAAAACTGGTGTTTTAATAACTCTTTATTATCCTAATTAAACTAAGCTAAATAAAACCAAAAATATACTGTAATATGATAGATATCTGCTATTTGAGAAATTATTCACGTTGTTGGCGACACAACTCCAGCACGAGTGGATGGGTCTAATCCCTGTCCACACAACACCATGCTTGTTTTGTTCGATTTTGTCGCCATATTTCATTGATCTACGGCTTCGAAATAATAAAATTAATAAATCAGTTCCAAAGTAAGTATTTTTTATAGCTCTTATTACCATAATAATGTTGCTAAACTAAATATATAGCCAAAAATATATAATTTGATATAAATCGAATATTTGAGAGAAATTTATGTTGCTGGAAATCGAAGACAACACCAGGTGTGTTTTGTTCGATTTCGTCGCCACAGTTCAGTGACCTACGGCTTCGAAATAATAAAATTAATAAATCGGTTCCAAAATATGTATTTTTTATAGTTCTTATTATTGTAATAATGTTGCTAAACTAAATATATAACCCAAAATATATAATTTGATGTAAATAAAATATTTAAGAGAAATTTATGTTACTGGATCTGGCTTAAACACCAGCCTAGCCTACTGAAGGGTGTACGTATAGACTTAGTCTGCGTTCGTACACACCCAGTGCCCTTAACTTTGTTTGCGATTGACGTACAGTATTTATCCGCTGGTGGAAGAATAATTGTGGAATTGACCATTTTTCTGTGGGGAGCCCCTACGGCTCTCTGGAGCTTATCAGGTTAATGTATGTTATATTAGACTGGGACATTAGCTAAGGAGTTCAGACCTATCAGGGAAGAGTGCCAGAACCTGGCCCCTTCAGAGAGGTTTCAGGGAGCAATGGCCCTGGAAAACCCCCTTGTGGTTGGGGTTTTCCTTATCTGCCATCAACCGGGGCCAGGCACCCAGAAAGGTAGGCATAACAAAACAAACCCCACATGGTAAAAACTAAAATAAAAAACCGAACAGAGAGGTAGAAACTCCCTACAATCCCAAGCAAACAAGCAAACTGCCACGCTGATCGTCCGCGCAGCCCTCCCCGCCCTGAGAGGGAGAGGGGGGGAGTCCCGGACCTACCGCGCCGGCTACCAAGCTTCAGTTTGTAAGCTAATGTCCACCGGGATAGACGCTTCTCTGGCCTCAGTTTCCTAGGCGGTGTTTGCCTTGTGTGGCGTTCACTGCCGTGTGTTGTGTTGTGAGGTGGCCAGGAGTACCTCATCAGTGCCGGGGCTGCATGCGCTTAGTGGCTGACTTCCTTAAGCGCCCTGTGAGTACTGCCCTTGCGTATCAGTTATCTTCCCTGGGGCGTTCGGGAACCATTCCCGTAGAGGTTCTTGCTGCTTGGCATTTGCCTCGCCCTTGGGACCAGCTGGGTCTTGGGGCCCTTGTTTGGCCCTGGGTAGGGATTGGTATTGTGCTGGTTAGGGCGTCAAGATGTTGCGCAGCCTGCCACCTAAGCGGCGACCGCTTCCTGTTGCCTCTAGAGACGGTGTACTTTTGCGGGGTTTTTCTTTTGTTTTTATTTTCAATTGCCAGGTAGGGGTCTGCCCAGTGTGGCTATAGTTCCACTGGTAGTGTTTGGCAGCCCTCTGCTAGGCCCCCGTGATTGTACACGTTGCAGGGGTTTTCAGCGCTATCCTCTACCCTCTTGTTATTTTTGGGTTTCTTAACCGGTTTAGCAACACCTTGCCCAGGCTTCCCGGAGCAGTCAAACTACGGGCCCTGGAAACCCCTGTCTGGGCTCGGTGGACCATTGAATGTGTCTTCCGGGTTCCAACCCATCTTGTACGGGATCGTTGGTTGCTGTGCCCTTGTCTCTGGGTGACAGTCGCCACTTTTACCTCCGTCATGTTGCCTATTGGGTCACTGACACCTTGACCTGGAGTCTTGCGAGAGATTTTCTCTGCTTGTTCTCCAGTACTCTGCTGATGTTATTACTGTTCAGAGTACAGGTGGCATCCGTGTTGCAAGCTAGGTTAGGTTGCTGCAACACACTAGGTTGCTTTCCCACTCGGATGCCCCGAGGCCGCCCCGTTTTGATTAGGTGCTGTTCGCCCCTTTCCCTCTCTGTTCCCGGCTCCGGACCGTCTGCGGGTTTCGGGGTCGGGCGGGGTTTAGTTGGGGCCGAGACTCGGGCGGTTTTCGGGGGCTGCCCTATTCGGGTTGGGGGACGGAGGTTTTCGAGCCTGTTCCTCCTGCCAAGGCTTCTGGGTCTTATCAGCGGCCCTTTCTTGCTGCCTTTCCCATGGACTCTTGCTTTTCTTTAAGGATGGAGGGCTTGGAGGACGGCTCTGCCCCGGGGCCTCTGTTGATGGTTCCTTGGTCTGTGGGGGATGCCTGCTAGCAGTTCTGGGGCGGTTTGCCCCTGCCTGGGTTTTCTGCTTTTTGGCGGAGTTTTTCACCCATCCAGTCTGCTTGCTTCCCACTTTTGCTGGCGTGTTTTCATATCTTTAACGTTGGTCACAGCCCTCTGTTCTGACAGCAATTTTCGTCTGCCAGTTTTGCCCATTTTGTCTGTTTTGGGTCTGGGCCTTTGGGTTTGGGCTCAGTGTCCCTGGCTGTTATGCTTGCTCCCACACCTTGTCCCTCGGTTTTCGGTCTGTTATGACCGTTTCCCTGGGGGTTCTGTCTGGGGGCTGTGCTTTGCCTTTCTGTGGTGTTTCTCCTCCGGCAAATGTGGTGGTTTGGGCTCCCCCTGGTTCGATTCTGGGTTCCTTTGGGTTCTTTGGTTTCGTTCCGGAGGTTTCTTCCTCTTGGGCCCCCTTTGTGGGTTCAGGGGGCTTTGTTTCCTTGTGTGACCCGGTTCTGCCTTCTGGGGTTCTGGGGTTTTCCTGGCTTGCAGACTGATCTTTTTGGGTCATGGCACATGTTGTGGTCGTGCTGGGACTTTGAGGTTTTGTTGTCGAGGTGGGCCTTTTGATGCAGTTTTGTGCCTTCTTTGCCTGGCTGGCGTGGGGCTCTCTGCCCACTGGTCGGTGGCTTGTAATTTTCTTTTCAAGTGTATGTGTACGCATGTACATGTGTACACTGTGTGTGTGTGCACATGTCTGTGCATATGCACGTGTTTGTAACATACCTTGTGTAATTACCTAAGTGTAATTACCTAAGTGTAGTTACAGGATGAGAGCTACGCTCGTGGTGTCCCGTCTTCCCAGCACTCTTTGTCATATAACGCTTTGAAACTACTGACGGTCTTGGCCTCCACCACCTTCTCACTTAACTTGTTCCAACCGTCTACCACTCTATTTGCGAAGGTGAATTTTCTTATATTTCTTCGGCATCTGTGTTTAGCTAGTTTAAATCTATGACCTCTTGTTCTTGAAGTTCCAGGTCTCAGGAAGTCTTCCCTATCGATTTTATCAATTCCTGTTACTATTTTGTACGTAGTGATCATATCACCTCTTTTTCTTCTGTCTTCTAGTTTTGGCATATTTAATGCTTCTAACCTCTCCTCGTAGCTCTTGCCCTTCAGTTCTGGGAGCCACTTAGTAGCATGTCTTTGCACCTTTTCCAGTTTGTTGATGTGCTTCTTAAGATATGGGCACCACACAACAGCTGCATATTCTAGCTTTGGCCTAACAAAAGTCATGAACAATTTCTTTAGTATATCGCCATCCATGTATTTAAATGCAATTCTGAAGTTAGAAAGCATTGCATAGGCTCCTTGCACAATATTCTTTATGTGGTCCTCAGGTGATAGTTTTCTATCTAGAACCACTCCTAGATCTCTTTCTTTATCAGAATTCTTTAAAGAATTCTCACATAATATATAGGTTGTGTGGGGTCTATGTTCTCCTATTCCACATTCCATAACATGACATTTATTAACATTAAATTCCATTTGCCAAGTGGTGCTCCATATACTTATTTTGTCCAGGTCTTCTTGAAGGGCATGACAATCATCTAAATTTCTTATCCTTCCTATTATCTTAGCATCATCAGCAAACATGTTCATATAATTCTGTATACCAACTGGTAGATCATTTATGTACACAATAAACATCACTGGTGCAAGAACTGAACCCTGTGGTACTCCACTTGTGACATTTCTCCATTCCGATACATTGCCTCTGATTACTGCCCTCATTTTTCTATCAGTCAGAAAATTTTTCATCCATGATAGAAGCTTACCTGTCACCCCTCCAATATTTTCCAGTTTCCAGAACAACCTCTTATGTGGAACTCTGTCGAAAGCCTTTTTTAGGTCCAGATAGATGCAGTCAACCCAGCCATCTCTTTCCTGTAATATCTCTGTGGCCCGATCATAGAAACTGAGTAAATTCGATACACAGGATCTTCCTGATCGAAAACCATACTGTCTGTCTGATATTATATCATTTCTCTCCAGGTGTTCTACCCATTTAGTTTTGATTAGCTTTTCCAATACTTTCACTATTACACTTGTCAATGATACAGGTCTATAATTGAGGGGGTCTTCCCTGCTGCCACTTTTGTAGATTGGAACTATGTTAGCCTGTTTCCACACGTCTGCTACGATTCCTGTACACAGGGATGCCTGAAAGATCAGGTGAAGTGGAATGCTGAGCTCAGATGCACATTCTCTCAGAACCCATGGTGAAACGCCATCTGGGCCAGCTGCTTTGTTCCTCCCGAGCTCCTTTAGCATATTTTCCACTTCATCTCTAGACACCTCTATCCGCTCTATGTTGTTCTCTGGAATTCTTATTGTGTCTGGTTCTCTGAAGATTTCATTTTGTACAAACACACTTTGGAACTTTTCATTTAATGTTTCACACATTTCCTTTTCATTTTCCGTGAATCTGTTTCCCATTTTCAACCTCTGGATATTATCCTTTACCTGCAATTTGTTGTTTATGAATTTGTAGAATAGGCCCGGTTCTGTTTTACATTTATCTGCTATCCCTTTTTCAAAATTTCTTTCTGCCTCTCTCCTTACTGCTGTATAATTGTTTCTCGCATCTTTGTATCGCTGGTATGTTTGGGGGTTTGGCCTCTTCCTATACTGATTCCATTTTTGTGTCTTTTGGTCTCTTGCCCTCTCACAATTTCTGTCGAACCAATCCTGTTTTCTGGTCCTGCATCTCTGTTTTGGTATGAATGTTTGTGTGCCTTCCTCGTATAGTTTTAAAAATTTGGCATACATTTCGTTTACTTCCCTGCCTAGCAACAATTCTGTCCAATTACACTCATTAAAAAAATTTCGAAGTTCCCCATAGTTGCCTCTCTTTAAATCGAGTTTATCAACTGTTTCAATGTCCCCATTTTCTTCTAGATGATATCTTAAAGCATATTTAATGTCTAACAGGACGTGATCACTCTTTCCCAAGGGAGGAAGGTACTGGATGTCAAAAATCTCTTCTTCTTTCCTGGTGAATACTAGATCCAGTACTGACGGTATATCTCCTTCCCTCATTCTTGTGGCTTGCTTTATGTGTTGATACAAGAATGTCTCCAGAATGAGGTTCACAAATCTGCATGTCCAAAAGTCCTCCGTTCTTGCTTCATAGGCCTCCCAGTCTATTGCTCTAAAGTTGAAGTCCCCCAGTATCAACAGTCGTGATTTATCTTTATCTGCTTGTACAATAATATCTCTCATGACCATTATGAGGCCCTCTCGTTTGTCATCCAGTTCTTCCTTTGTCCACGTGTTGCTTGCTGGTGGGCTGTAGGTATTTACAATTATCAGGTTATCATCCTGATTCCAGACCTGCAATGCCATTATGTCAATATCTCGAGGGTTTTCAAATATTAACTCTTTTACCTTCAGGTGTTTTTTCACCAGTACAGCCACTCCTCCTCCCTTCCTAGTTTTCCTGTCACGTCTCCAAACTGAGTAGCCTCTTGGGAATATGACTTCATTTATTATATATCCTTCAAGTTTCGTTTCTGATAATGCAACAATATCTGGGACCCTAAGCTGGATTATATCTTGCAACTCCAAAGTTTTTGACCTCACTCCATCTATGTTGGTATATACAATTTTCAGGAACATGTTCTCTTTTCCTTTGCTCTTTACTCCCCCTTCCACTACTGATCTTGTTGCTTTGTTTTTATGTACCATTTCACAAGCTTTCCAGTCCCTGTCACTTTGTAAAAAAAAGAATTTCTGTCTTCTTCATTTCTATCCCCATTTAGCCAAGCAAAATATATATAAATATATATAAATATAAATATAATAAAAATATAATAAAAATAAAATATAATATATAATATAAATAATAAAATATAATATAAATAAAATATAATAAAAATGTGTGTATGTGTATATGTGTATGTGTACTTTTTCTTGCGGAGGGGGCTCTGTTCCCTTCTTTGTTGACGGGGCGCTGGTGGAACAGCTTGCTCTGTTGACTCTCGTATGGTTCCACTGTTGGTGGGCACTTTTGGTTGTCTTCCGGCATCTGGTGGCAGCGGTGGACGGCTTCTTCCCCTTTGGGGGGTTCAGAGCTGTCGGGGTGGGCTTCTTCCCCTGCGCTTCGTTATGTCATCTTAGTGGGTGCGTTGGGCATGGTCAATCCACCCCATCCTTCTGGGCTTCCCGTCTGCTCTTTGCAGACATGGGCCTTTCGAATCTGCAGTTCTTCTGGACTTCTTCAGTCTGCGCCCCTGGATTCTATGCCCTCCTTGGAGAACTGTTGTCTCCTGTCCGGCTTCTGTTGGGGCCGGGTGCCTGGATGGTGCCCCTGGACCTCCAGGTCAATTCTTGGCACGTTCCTCACCAGTTTTCCGGGACTGGCAATGTTGGTGGTGGGGCTTCAGGCTTGCCGCTTTTGTTGCCTTCCCTAGTTTGTAATTGGCACTTGGTGTTTTTTTTGCATCTTTACCGGATCTTGGTGCCCTGTCTGAGTCTGCTTGAGATTCGGTGTCTGGCCTACCTCGACAACTGGCTGGTGTGGGCTCCCAGTCAGCCCGCTTGTCTGCTCGCCGGGGGTGTGGTTCTTTCCAGATTGCCGGGTTTGGTTTCCTGGTGATCTGGAGGACATTCCATCTGTTTCTGTCCCGGGTTCGGACCTGGGCCTTGTTTAGGGCTCTTGGGGCACTCCTTGTCTTTCCTTCCAGAAGTGTTACTGTGGCTGTGGTCCCGCCTTCAGCTGAGGGGGGTCCCGGGTTTCTCGGGCAGTTGTACGGGAGTCTGAACTTTGACATGCTGGTCTGCCCCCGGGGTCGGGTTTGGCTTCGGCGTCTGATTGGTTCCTTCGGTGACTCCCCTTCCGCCTCTTGCAATCGTTGGGTTTGTTCCTCCGGGGATCTTGTGTTGGTGCTGCGTCACCAGCTTCCTCTTTGGGGTTTTCGGGGTTCCGTGCCTTGGCACCTCCCCGAGCCTTCACTTGATGTGTTCATGGACAGGTCATCTCTCGGCTGGGGCTTTGTGACCAGTGCTCACCAGGTCGGCCGGGGATGGTGGAGTCTGTCCGTCCGTCAGGCTCACAGCTCGGTTCGGGAGTTCGTGGCTGTCTGGTTTGCGCTTCGGAGGGTTTGGGTCACTCGGTGCTCTACCATTCAGCTCCATTCAGACGGTTCTCTGGCGGTTCTTTGCCAGAACCACAGGGTTTCTCTTAGGTGTTGACCTTTGGGATTGGTTCCTTAGAGTGACTCGTTTGCTGGATTCTCGGGATTTGGCTAACGGTGAGGTTCATGTCTGGAGTGTGTCCTGCGTCCTGGCGGACAGCTGTCTCGGTTCATTCCTCTGTTCGCGGATTGGCCAGTCGTCGCCGACTCGTTTGATTGGCTCTGCCGGACGTATGGACTCCTGGCCATGGACATCTTCGAGTTGGCGTGGTCTAGGCGTCGCCCATATTGTGGCGCCCTTACCCACCTGCGAGGCGTTCACGGTGGATGCTTTTCGGCAGGACTGGTCGAGGTGGGGGTACCTGTTCCTCTTCTCCCAGTCCAGCTGTTGCTTCGGGTTCTGGCTCGGTTGCAGCCCATTCCCACGAGAGCAGTCCTTATGGTTCCTTGGTGGCCGGCCCAGCTTTATTTTCAGATGCTGCTTGATAGGTGTCCGAACCCGGGGCGTTTTTCCGCGGCTCCACCTCTTTCGGCAGGACGGATCGGTTCTGTACGTGACTGGTTCGGCCTTCTCCTCGTCTCTTCGCGTCTGGTATTTTGATGCAGATATCACCATCTCTGTGGTGTTCAGGTGGCCTTGTTGATGGTGTCCCACCTGCGAGCTTCATTTTGGCAATAGTATGACGTTCTTGGTGTTCCTATGCACTTTTTCTTGCTCTTTGTACGTTGTCTTCTCTTTCGCATCGGGTTCTCTTGTCCTTTCTTGGGTAGGTGCGGTAGGTCCGGGGTTCCCCCCTCCCCCTCTCGGGGCTGGGAGGGCTGTGCGGACGATCGGCGCGGCAGTAAAATGTGATGTTTGCTTGTTTGCTTGGGATTGTGGGTAGTTTCTACCTCTGATCGGTTTTTTGTTTTAGTTTTTACCATGTGGGGTTTGTTTTGTCATGCCTACCTTTCTGGGTGCCTGACCCCGGTCGATGGCAGATAAGGAAAACCCCAACCACAAGGGGGTTTCCAGGGCCATTGCTCCCTGAAACCTCTCTGAAGGGGCCAGGTTCTGGCGCTGGTCCCTGGTAGGTCTGAACTCCTTAGCTAATGTCCCGGTCTAATATAACATACATTATCCCAATAAGCTCCAGGGAGCCTCCGGGGCTCACCCAGAAAATGGCGTTTCATTACATTCAACGCTGGTTTTTTACTACAGCTCTTTGATTATAAAACAAAATGTCTCAGGGGCTTACTAATGGGCCTTATTAATGCCAAAAATAAAGCAATATTTTGCAAGAACTAGTAGCAGAAAATCAACCAGCATAAGCACAGCCGTACCCAGCACGAGAACAGCCGTACCCAGCATGAGAACAGCCGTACCCAGCACGAGAACAGCCGTACCAAGCACGAGAACAGCCATACACAGCACGAGAACAGCCATACACAGCACGAGAACAGCTGTACCCAGTACAAGAACAGCCGTACCCAGCACAAGAACAGCCGTACCCAGCACAAGAACAGCCGTACCCAGCACGAGAACAGCTGTACCCAGTACAAGAACAGCCGTACCCAGCACAAGAACAGCCGTACCCAGCACGAGCACAGTTGTACCCAGCACTGGTACAACAGCAGCCAGCACCAGCTCAGAAGCAGCTGAACCCACAGCAGCAGCGAGCACCAGCAAAGCTGATGCAAACATCTAAATACATCGTGTGCGGCATGAACAGTTAGAACAAGTGTTAAATTTAAGTGTGTACACAGTGTTAAAATTAAAGTTGCAGTAATTTTAGTGTACAATTGTTTTCATAAACTGTATTGTAGTACTCAACATACAGCAGAACTACTTTTAATCAACACAGTGCTAACATCATAATGCACTACAGCATGTATTTACTGTAAAGCAATCACAACTTCATGAAACTTCAAGATAGACATAACTCCAACAATAAGGTAAATTTATGAATTACAGTATTTTTTAGTAGAGAAGTAATATATATAAGTACAGTATGTAATATGATAATGCATTTTTATTGTGTACAAGAAAAAAAAAAGACTGACACAAACACCTCCTGAAGGTCACCTCTTGCAACGAATCCAACGCTCCAACAAACTGGGGTTGGTCCCATATAGTACGTTGAATCAAGGTTGTACTGTACTGTATTTCCCATTTTGGATAAATTGTTTATTATAACTAATTATTTTTAATTTGAGAAATCTAGTAAGAGGTGTTAAAGCTGTTCACAGTAAGGTGATAACGAGCATTTACAGGAATAACATAATACAAATATCTACTATACTTTCTTATATATGTACATATAGTCTGTTGTTACGTAAGAAGGTACTGCGGTCGTTTCCAGCAGGTGTTATGCTGCACGAGTATTAAGTTACACACAAAAAAAAGACATTTGACCTTTGCAGTGTGAAAATGTGGGTTAGCATTAAATTATACTCGAGCAAAAAAATATAACAAATTTATTTTAAAAAATAAACAAATAAATAAATAAACAAATGACTTTAAGCTTGATATACTGTACATTAATCTTGGCTGTTACACAATAGCAATAATTAAATGAACACATGAAAGTTAAATTTACGTTAAACAATTGAATTATAAACAAGATAAGGGCTTATGAATTATGTACACCAAACACCACAACCTGGGCAGGAAACGACTTGGAGGTGAATCGTGGGCAGCGAGTAGTGTTGACACCTGTAGAGCTCCTGAGAGACAGATACAGACTGGCGTAACCCTTTAACTGCGCAACGCACCTGCAAGCCCAGGCTTTGGGTGCGCATCGCGCCTCCCAGTGTTTGTATTTTTCATGTCCAATTTAAAAGTGGCGCGCGGTGACGTGGGTATGGAATGGGTAGCTGGGGGCCCCAGTGATTGTCCGCTATCTTGAAAAAAAATTCCAGCATGCTCCGCAACCGTGGGGAGCCCCAGTTCCCAAGCAGCAACCATGTCTGACGCATCATGAACGAGCTCCCGTTCCACAGCGACCCGCGGTCATGGAAAACAACTCTCTGAGGAGGAAATTCGCGATATATTGTATGACGACGGTGCTATGGATGATGACCTGGACTACGATCCAGAGAAAGATCTGACACAGGTTTGATACGAGTGAGGGGGAAACAGAAGTGGATGATGTGGTAAGCGTGTACGGTACACGCTCCTCACCCGGCCTGTCTCGCCGCCCTGGGTCAACACCGTTATCATCACCACCATCATATATGTCCCCAGATGCTAGTTCATTATTCAGTGACAGTACATGTGACGAATCTTTCTCGGGGTTCAGCGACATTGGCTCTGATACGAGTACTGTAGACGACCCCCAGTACTAGCAGTGGGGGTGGTACCAGGCTGGGTTTTGCTACCTCAGCAACACGTGCAGGCAGGCGGTGCCGTGTCTCCCAGCATGACGACAGTGGGCCATCAACATCTGGTGTTCGTGGTAGGCCTACGGTTCGGAAATCTGCCTCAGCGTCAAGCATACTCTCACGCAGCTCCAGGAGCAGCAGCAGACGATGTAGCCGTGGTTTTGGTGGCCGTGGTGGTGTTGTCTGTGGTGTTGGCGCCTACACCAAACCCCCTGGTGTACTTGTGTGGGAGGATTGCGCCACATTTGTGCCTCAAATACCAATGTTTGTTGATACAGACGTTGGTGTTACAGCTTTATTCCCGTATACCGGTGATGATATGGCGGACATGGAATATTTCCAGGCATATTTCAACTATGTCTTCATAGACCATCTTGTGACTGAGACAAACACATACACCCACACCCTCATAGACGGCGGCATATTACCTGCCTCACGCGATGGAAGGATACGACAATGGACGAGATGTACGTGTTTCTCGCTATATGTATGATGATGAAACACTCCAAGAAAGCTGTCGTCCAGGACTATTGAAACAAAGACAGCCTTGTTCCATCGCCCGTCTTCAACCGTTATATGTCGCGGGATAGGTTTCTGTTGATTCTGAGGTGCCTGCATTTCGAAAATAATGCAAACGAGGACAGGCAGGACAGACTGTGGAAGGTACGCAAGGTATTCAGCGACCTGAGAGGGAAGTTCAGGGATTATTTTGTACCTGGACAGAATGTCGTTATCGATGAGTCGCTTGTATTGTTCAAGGGCAGACTGGCATTCAAACAGTACATCCCTTCCAAGCGGCACCGTTTTGGCCTCAAGTTTTTTGTGCTGTGCGATTGTGAGACTGGTATCGTCCTGGACATGATCTTGTATTCCGGTACAGACGTCGACATACCAGCTCAAGATGAACACGGGTTCTCCGGTAGTGTCGTAAAAACTCTGATGGAGCCGTTGCTGAACAAGGGCCATATACTGTTCACCGACAACTATTACACCAGTCCCTTGTTGACCAGATACCTCCTCGCCCACAACATCGGCGTATGTGGCACTGTGAAGCTCATCAGGAAGGAAATGCCAGTGTTCGGTATAGGTATAGGTGTGGGTGAGTGCCAGCAACGCAAGTGTGACAAGATGCTGTCAGTGCGGTGGAAGGACAGACGCGAAGTGAATATGCTGACAACGATTCACACCGGTGCCATGTTGGACACTGGCAAGGTCCATTTTCAGACACACAACCCCATGTACAAGCCGGACTGTGTCATAGACTATAACATGAACATGCGCCTCATCAATAAGTGTGACATGATGCTTGGTGGTGTGGAGTGCGTATGCAGGTCAGTGAAGTGGACGAAAAAGTTCTTCTTCCACCTCATGGATGTTGCAGTGCTCAACTGCTACAATACGTACCTGGTGAAGTCCGGCAGGAAACCGTCCATACGTACCTTCAGTGCCAGCGTGGTGTCACAGCTGCTGGTAAAGTATGGCAAGGAGGGGCTCCGTAGTACCCCGCGGGGTGCAAGCAACGATGCCACACGCAGCCCCAGACAGACTGAGGGGTACTGAGAACTTCGGGGTACACAGGCTGGAGTATATGCCAGGCACAGCATCACGGGAGAAGGGTAAACGTGCATGCATAGTCTGCAGGAACACCACACGCAGACCACAAAAGCGTAGATGCATCAGCACCTGGTGCGTGGAATGCAAGGTGCCACTCTGCCCCATTGGGTGTTTCGCAGCATATCACACACTCGCAGAGTACTGAGTGTGTGTATATAGTGTGTGATACTGTACAGTGTGTATATATAATGTACATATAAATATATTTGCGTGATATATTAGAAATAAGTGCAGGATAAGTGAACCATTTTGTGATGCATGTAACACAGTGTCTACGGACAGTACGGATGTTCTACTGCCATAATATGATGTACGTGATCACCATACATCGGTTCGGCACGTAAAATGTAATAAAATGTATTTGGAACTGTGCGCAAAAAATGTGCAAAAATATATTCGCGGCAACTCGCGCACCCCGCCTCGGGTACCCCACTGGCCCTGGGAGCATACTGCTCTGGTGCACGGGGAATGATGACATCATGCCCCATCTTTCGGACCCCATAGCAGCCAAAGTAAGTACAATTTCGAACTTCCGTTGCTATACCCATATACAGGGAGGGGTTTTTTTACCATTTCAGAAGAAAAAATAATTTTTTCCCGAGGTTTCATTTCCTGCACACTGGGGGGGTGTCATATTTATAGGCCGCGCAGTTAAAGGGTTAAGGGATCCGGTCCTGCCCCATATATACCCCCTCCTGGTGACGTCACATCCTGTGTCGATGCTTCTCTAAACTAAGAGCCGGTTACATAACAACTGCTGGTGCATATGGAGTCACACAGAAGCTAGTGGGGGAGAAGGGGGTTTGTCTGGCTGGAGCATCTTGCATTGTTTGGGACACCAGAACATGTGTAGATGTAAAAACTTCTTTACTTGCTGGTGATGTATTTTCGTCGTGACGAAGATGTCAACAACAGGTGAGAAGGAAGAGGCGGTTTACCCTGCTATACAGGGGAAATTGTGTGACAATGTATATCTACTATACATTCTTAAAGGACACCTTGTGTTCTCTAAGAACTATGTTTCTGTGGAGAGCCCCTTTGGCCTCCCGGAGCTATACTGAGCTGATATGTATATATTAGACCGTGGAAACAGTATACCGATGGAATTCTAAGCCTACCGAAGACCAATGCCTGGCCCCTCTAAGAAAGGCATGAGGAGCAATGGCTTATAGACCCCCCCAATGTAATTGGAAGCAGTCTGTGCAGTCAGTCAGTCAGTCAGTCAGTCTGCTATCTACCAGGTCAGGCACCCAGAAATGTAGGAATTCTAAAACAAACTACAGCTGGTTAAAAATTGCAAAACAAAAGTCAAATTAGCAAGCAGAACTCCCCCAATCGAAAACAAGCAAACAAGCATGACATCACCACAGTCGCCGTGTTGCTGTCTGCACAACTCCCTCCCACTCCCCACCCTTCCCTAGGAAGGGGAAGAGAGTTTCCTAGACCTCATGCACCAGCTACCCAACCTCAGTTCAGAGGCTGAATATAAAAAAGAAAAAAAAAAATGCTGACCGGAGGAAGGGAGGGAGGGATGCCGGAATGTTTGCAGGTGAAACTTTCCCTGAAAACACCCTGAAAATGGCGTTTCATTACATTCAACGCTGGTTTTCTGTGGAGCGCCTCTTCAGCTTCCTGAAGCTACCTACCCAATGATAAAGGGAAAAAAGGGACTTACCCAGGAGGCGGCTGCCACTTAAAATACAAAATAAAATAAAATAAAATGTTTATTTAGGTAAGGTACATACATACAATAAATTTTTACAAAGATTGGTTGACTTATAGGTAGAGCTAGTACATACAATGCCTAAAGCCACTATTACGCAAAGCGTTTCGGGCATGATAAACTTAAATGACAAGCTTAATACTAATTGAGCATAATGAGTAGAATGAAAACAAGAAATGAAAACATAGATGAAAAAGCAGCACAAATACAATAATGTCGACAAACAGCGCTCTTTAAAAAAAACAGACATTGGTTGACAATAGAAGGGTAAGGTAGGTTACAGGGAATTTATTAGGTATAGCTTCGTTTTTAACTTAAACTGGTTGAGAGAGGTACAGTCTTTAACATGGTTGGGAAGGTCATTCCACATTCTGGGCCCCTTGATTTGTAGAGCATTTCTAGTTTGATTAAGTCGTACTCTAGGAATATCAAAACTGTATTTATTTCTGGTGTGGTGCTCATGGGTTCTGTTACAACCTTCTATGAAGCTTTTGAGATCAGTATTGGCATTATAGTTTAGCGTTTTATATATGTATAATACACATGAGAGAATGTGCAGTGACTTAATGTCTAACATATTCAGAGATTTGAGTAAGGGTACCGAGTGATGACTTGCTCCTCAACTCGAAGTTGAGACAACTGGCTGCAACCTGCGACCCAAGGCTACACATGCCCAAGAAGAGGCAGGAACATTAATGAGCTACTGTGTGGCCAGGACCCTGTTCGACCTCCAAATGACTGAATGTCAGCCCAGGACATATTGCCAAAAACAGCAGCCAAAGCCACGAATTTATAAACGTCGTGGGCACAGGGATAGACCGCAGGCTGGCTGGACCAAATAATCCTGCAGATGACCTGGAAGACACGTGCCCTGGAACAGGGAAGAAGAGAAACCAGGTGAATCCAAAGCGCATCCCCTGCCACAGAGGCCATGGCAGGGGACGCGGCAAGAAGCAAAGAACAAACAACACCATCTTCAGGATAGGCACACACAGCTTCAACAAGCGCTGCTGATTCCAGAGTCGCCGAGACCAGCACGACGGCAGAGTAGACAGTGCTCGGGATTCATAGTCCTGAGGTTACGGGTTCAATCTCCGGCAAAGACAGAAACAAATGGGCAGTTTCTTTCACCCTGATGCCTCTGTTTACCTAGCAGTAAATAGGTACCTGGGAGTTAGACAGCTGCAACAGGCTGCTTCTTAGGGATGTGTAACAAAAAGGTGGGCTGATCGAGAACCGGGCTGTGGGGACACTAACCCCCAAAATCACCTCAAGATAACCAGACGAAGGCCTGGCACTCAACACCTCCACATCCTCCTCAAGCCAGGCCGAAGACAGCTCGAGAAGGGAAAAGAAGTGCAAGACCGAAGCCAAATGCCCACGGGCGTGCCAATCGTCAGCAACCAAGGATGCCGAAAAGGTAGGACCTGCACGTGTAGCTGGACAAGGCCAGCATCCTGAGAAAGCATAGGAGCGAACAAGCATGCATTAAGGTGCTTAACCCTCAAACCGCGAGGGGTCCAAATGACTTCAACACCTACAGGTGCAAAAAAAAAAAATAACAAAAATCTTTCGTCCTATAAAAGTGTTCATTTATGTTCCCTGATCACGGAAAAAATATGCCACGTAGGTGGCATATTTTAGCTGCAATAGGGTAGGGAAGCCTGGCTAAAAAGGGGCGTTGACAGAGCCTTCGCCAGACAAGGTCTATTCTGCCCGAGCTGTCAGGCATCAGTTGCCACAAATATATTATTAAAAGTATCCACTCGGTTTAACAGCATATATGGGGCTGTACCCTGATCGGTATTTCCGGAGCTCCGGTATTTCCGAAGTGTCGGTAACTTTTCAAGTAACATTCAGGTAAGATATATTTTATACAGACAACCACTGGGTCCACCACTCTAGTGCTTTCTACCCTGTGACATCACAGATTCACGGCACATTGTTTTGATTTGTCAAGAGGCTGGAGTGTTCATTCCGTGACGCTGTTGGACATATCTGTACAATCAAGGAACATCCGTGCACCATGTTGGCTCCAAATGCACTCGTTGTGTCAGTGATGGCTGACTGGTGGGTGGATGGGCAGACAGGCAGGGAGGGAGAGGCTGAAATGTAGGCAGGTAGGCAGGGAGAGGCTGGGAGGTAGGCAGGGAGGGAGAGGCAAGGAGAGAGGGAGGCAGGCAGGGAGGGAGGCAGGCAGGCAGGCAGAGAGGGAGAGGATGGAGATGGATGGTAGGATGGAGATGGATGGAAGGATGGAGGGAGGGAGGGATGGAAGGAAGAAGGGAGGGAGGGATGGAAGGAAGAAGGGAGGGAGGGATGGAAGGAAGAAGGGAGGGAGGGATGGAAGGAAGAAGGGAGGGAGGGATGGAAGGAAGGAGGGAGGGAGGAAGGGAAGGAGGGAGGGAGGGAGGGATGGAAGGAAGGAGGGAAGGGAGGGAGGGAGGAAGGAAGGAGGGAGGGATGGAAGGAACGAGGGAGGGATGGAAGGAAGGAGGGAGGGATGGAAGGAAGGAGGGAGGGAAGGAAGGAGGGAGGGATGGATGGAAGGAAGGAAGGAGGGATGGATGGAAGGAAGGAGGGATGGATGGATGGATGGATGGATGGATGGAAGGAAGGGAGGGAGGGAGGGAGGGAGCTGGGAAGGAGGGAGGGAGGGAGGGATGGTTGGATGGAGGGAGGGAAGGAAGAAGAGAGGGATGGCTGGATGGAAGAGATGGGAGCCGAGCGGACAGCACGCTGGACTTGTGATCCTGTGGTCCTGGGTTCGATCCTAGGCGCTGGCGAGAAACAATGGGCAAAGTTTCTTTCACCCTATGCCCCTGTTACCTAGCAGTAAAATAGGTACCTGGGTGTTAGCTGTCACGGGCTGCTTCCTGGGGGTGGAGGCCTGGTCGAGGACCGGGCTGCAGGGACACTAAAGCCCCGAAATCATCTCAAGATAACCTCAAGATAAGATGGATGTTGGGGTGAAGCAGAGAGAGCATGTGTATGGGAAGTATGGGGAGGGGGAAAGGGGGGTGTCGGTGGTGGGGAAGGAACTGGCTCACTGATAAGCCTTTTTTAAGATTTTCTACGGCTTCTTGCTCGTTTCTCCCTCCAGTCGTGGCCCTCTGGATGCTGAGGGTGTTGTGGATTTATATCTGGGGGTGTCACTTCGTTCTTCCTCTGCTTCCGGGCGAGGGATAGTTTGGTGTGGCGCCGCCTCCTCCCCCTCTGTTTTGCTCCGTCTTCTGCGGGGCATGTGCCTCTGGCCGTATTTCTCCTTCGACTTCCGCATTTTATGCAGGTAACGGTACATACTATGCTTACTGTCTCGTGTATGCATGGCTTTCGGGCACACCATTAGCGCTGCTCCTGGTATGTTACTTGGCTCGCCTGTGTTTTGGCACGGTCGTGTGTCTGCTCTGCAGGTGAGGTTATGTCTGGCGCCTCTGTCGGCCTAGTGCTGGTTCTCGCTTTTTGGTGGGGTGCTTGCCTAGTTGTGCTAGGCAAGCTGTCTAGAGCTTGCATTTGCTCCTGTGGGTGGCGTCTGCCTCCACCACATGGCTTTTTGGTGCTTTCGCTTCCTTTCCCCTCTGACATTGATCAGGTTCTTTTTAGTGTCTGTGGCTCATTTGGGTGCTCGGCTTCCTCCTGTGTCCCCTTGTGCGTACGACCATACGGACATAAGTACAGAGGAACTGCAGAGGGCCTATTGGCCCGTGCGAGGGAGCTCCTGTTTCTTACCACCCATTTCCACTCATATACATGTCCAACCCGCCCTAGCACCTATCATGGGGCCCCACCACCACGTTACGTGGTAATTGGTTCCGCGAATCCCCAGGCCTGTTACCGTGCCGGTCATTCCTCTGGGCTTTCCTGATTCAACGCTTATCCCTTTTATACCCCTTGTTTCGTGCCCACAATGTGCCGCAAGGGTGGCGTGTGCCACTATCCCAGTTTCTATTGTTTCGTGCAGATTGGTGTCAATAAACACAACACTCGGAAACTAACTATCTTTTGTTGCGTATACAGTAGTATGCGGGTGATATTTTGGTGGGCAATGGTGCAGGTTGGGTGCACTGAGAGTCGGTACGGTGTCTCGCATGTGTCTGTTCTAGACCACACTTGCAAGTTGCCTAGTTATTATTCGCTACTCTGCTGGTTATATGCTTGGGCGATGCCTCGCCGTTCTCCAAAGGTTGGTGGGAATTTTCCCTGGAAGTACGGAATGGTTTGAGTTCCATCATTGGTACTACGTAGAGCTTTGCTTCTCTCGTTAGGCTCATGCGTTTGGAATGAGTATCTTATTGGGATATTCTACTCACTCCGCCACCCTTGTTCACTGCTCCATCCTTGTTTACTCTTCCCCGCTCGGCAGGATTGCATCAATGGCTCCTTACAGGGGTGTTTGGTGTGGTGTGTTTGGTCACCTTGCATGTGTCTTCAGTGTCTTTTTTGTCCCCGTCTTTTGTTCTTTGTTGCCCTGTGGGGCTCTGCCCCGCATTTTGGTGCTTTTGGTTTCGTTGTCGGCACCTGGGTCTTTTCCCTCTCGGGACACTCAGTCCTTGCCTATCTTTGGTGCCTGACTGCACCCTGCTGTCCATGAGGTCCCTCGGGTATGTACACGCTCCTCTACACATTTTGTGGTTTGTCGTGCGCATTACTTCCCGGCCGCTCCTTGGGCCGTGTTCGTGGTTTTCCTTACCTATTTCCGTTTTTCCTCACCCCATGCTACACTTACATGTGTATCTGTGTCAGTGCTTCTTGACTATCCTGTTTGGTGCTCCGGTGGGCCTCTGTCCATGTTCAGTTCCCTGCTTTGGACTTCTCCGGTGTTTCGTTTTGGTACCGAGTTCCTGCGATTTTCTGTGTGATTTCCTGCAGGCTTCGGGTTGCGCTGTCTGTGGGGGGTGTGGACTTTCGGTCTGCCGCTCCTGCCTTCCTGGTTCCTTTTCTTGGAACTGGGTTTGCTGGGTTCCGGTCCTGTTTCCCGTTTTTCTTTGTTCCTTTTCCGGACCAGATGTGTTTGCTTTCTTGCGGTTTACGTCCTGGGTAGTTCTCCTCTTGGATGCCTCAGGGATGCGTGCGTCATTCTTCCCTGCTGGAGCTGGTTATGTTGTTCCTTTGGGTTGCGGGGTCGCTGTTTTTCGATTCGCGTTTTGCGCTTTCGATCGTGGTGTTAGTTTCTTGTCGTTTGTGTCGGCACTGGTGGGTTCGTTATTGGTCTCCCACCTGCGTGTTTCGTCTCGGGGGCGGTGTGTGGTTTTCCTGGCGGTCTTTCCGGTTTTCCTATCATTGTGAAGGGTTCTTCGGTCTTTAATAGGGTTAGTTTGTCTTCCTTTCGGGGTTGTTCCGGGACCGTCGTCTGGGATCGTGTCCTGTCACCTCATATTGGGTGGTGCTGGCAGAGCCGCTCCTGCTTGCGTTCAGTGTTGTGGTTCCTTCTGCTCCGTTCCACTTGCTGTCCTGGGCTTTGTTTCCCTCTGGCCTGCTCTTGAATTTTGGTGCCATCCTGGTCGTTGGCCTGGGTGGTCTCTTTTCTTTTCGTTTTGGTTTTGGTTTCCCTGTTTTACTTATCTGTGGTGAGATAGCTCCGGGGAGCCAACGGGGCTCCCCCTAGAAAACCAGCGTTGAATGTAATGAAACGCTATATTCTGGGCGAGTCCCGGAGGCTCCCCGGCATCCCTCCCTCCCTCTGGTCGGCGGCGTTTTTCACGTATTTTGACATCCAGCCTAAGAACTGCCAGTTGGATCGCCGGCGTGGAGGGTCTGGGGCTCCCCCTTTCCCCTCTTAGGGAGGGGGCGGGTTGCGCAGACGGTGGCGCGGCGATGTGATGTCGTCATGCTAGTTTGATAATTTTGTTTGGGGAGTTCTGTCCACTCGTTCGGCTTTCGGTAGCAATATTTTCACCAGAATAGGGGTTTGTTTTGGGGCGCCTACCTTTCTGGGTGGCTGTCCCGGTCGATGGCAGACATAGAATGCTCCCAACCACAAGGGGGTTTCTATAGGCCATTGCTCCTCATGCCTCTGAGGGGGCCAGGTTCTGGCTCGTGGTCCCCGGTAGGCAAGAACTCCTAGCACTTTGACTGATGCCAGAAAGTTATACATATCCATTCAGCCTGGATAGCTCCGGGAAGCCTCCGGGACTCACCCAGAAAATGGCGTTTCATTACATTCAACGCTGGTTTTTTTATATATTAAAAAAAAAATTGAAAAAATTGAAACGAGAATAAATTTCAAAAGGTTCGTACAGTGTATATCATGTAGGCTGCTCCATTTTCTTTGAAAAAATAAAACAAATTGAATATCATATTGATATTTTCTGTGGGGAGCCCCTACGGCTCCTTGGAGCTTATCGGGCTAATGTATGTTATGTTAGACCGGGACATTAGCTAAGGAGTTCAGACCTACCAGGGACCAGCGCCAGAACCTGGCCCCTTCAGAGAGGTTTCAGGGAGCAATGGCCCTGGAAAACCCCATATGGTTGGGGGTTTTCCTTATCTGCCATCGACCAGGGTTAGGCACCCAGAAAGGTAGGCGTAACAAAACAAACCCCACATGGTAAGAAACTACAACAAAAACCGAACAGAGAGGTAGAAAACTCCCTACAATCCCAAGGAAACAAGCAAACAAGCAAACATCACACTTTACTGCCGCGCCGATCGTCCGCACAGCCCTCCCCACCCCGGGAGGGGGAGGGGGGAGCCACGGACCTACCGCGCCGGCTGCCAAGCTCCAGTTCGTTCGCTAATGTCAACCGGGATTGACGCTTCTCTGGCCTCAGTTTCCTAGGCGGTGTTTGCCTTGTGTGGCGTTCATTGCCGTGTGTTGTGGTGTGCGGTGGCCAGGAGTACTTCATCAGTGCCGGGGCTGCATGTGCTTAGTGGCTGACTTCCCTAAGCGCCCGGTGAGTACTGCCCTTGCGTAACAGGGTTATCTTCCCTGGGGCGTTCGGGAACCATTCCCGTAGAGGTTCTTGCTGCTCGGCATTTGCCTCGCCCTTGGGGCCAGCTGGGGCTTGGGGCCCTTGTTTGGCCCTGGGTAGGGATTGGTATTGTGTTGGTTAGGGCGTCAAGGTGTTGCGCAGCCTGCCACCTAAGCGGCGGCCGGTTTCTGTTGCCTCTGGAGACGGTGTACTTTTGCGGGGTTTTTCTTTTGTTTTTCATTTTCTTGCCTGGTGGGGGTCTGCCTAAGGTGGTTATACTGTAGTTCCACTGGTAGTGTTTGGCGGCCCTCTGCTAGGCCCCCGTGCTTGTACACGTCTCAGGGGTTTTCAGTGCTATAATCTACCCTCTTGTTGTGTTTGGGTTTCTTAACCGGTTAGCAACACCTTGCCCGGGCTTCCCGTAGTTGTTACCCTACGGGCCCTGGAAACCCCTGTCTGGGCTCGGGGGACCATTGAATGTGTCTTCCTGCCAAGGCTTCTGGGTCTTCCCAGTGGCCCTTTCTTGTTGCCTTTCCCATGGGCTCTTGCTTTTCTTTAAGGGCGGAGGGCTTGGAGGACGGCTCTGCCCCGGGGCCTCTGTTGTTGGTTCCCGGGGCTGTGGGGGTTGCCTGCTAGCAGTTCTGGAGCGGTTTTGCCCCTTCAGGGGTTTTTCTGCTGTTGGGCGGCGTTTTTCGCCCTTCCAGTCTGCTAGCTTCCCACATTTGCTGGCGTGTTTTTGTGTATTTAGCGTCAGTCACAGCCCCTGCTGGCGGCCATTTTCGTCTGCCGGTTTCACGGCGTGGCCACCAGGGCGGCGTTGTGGTTTGTTTACATGCGTCTGGGTGTGCGAGCGAGCGTCTCTGGTGAGTTTTCAAAAAATTTTCAGGGTTTTTGTTCTCCTGTTGTCGTTTCTTTGTTTTTCTGGTGTTTTCTTGCCGTTGCCTGTTCCTCTGGGAACGTTTGGGTGTTGATTTTGGGTCTGAGCCTATGGGTTTAGGCTCAGTGCCCCTGGCTGCTATGCTTGCTCCCACACCTTGCCCCTCGGTTTTCGGTCTGTTGGGACCGTTTTCCCAGGGCGTTCTGCTGGGGTCTGTGCTTTGCCTTTCAGTGGTGTTCTCCGCCGGCAAATGTGGTGGTTTGGGCTCCCCCTGGTTCGATTCTGGGTTCCTTTGGGTTCCTTGGTTTCGTTCTGGAGGTTTCTTCCTCTTGGGCCCCCTTTTGTGGGTTCAGGGGACTTTGTTTCCTCGTGTGACCCGGTTCTGCCTTTTGGGGTTCCGGGGTCTTCCTGGCTTGCAGACTGAGCTTTTTGGGTCTTGGCACATGTTGTGGTTGTGCTGGGACTTTGTGGTTTTGCTGTCGAGGTGGGCCTTTTGATGCAGTTTTGTGCCTTTTGCCTGGCCTGTGTAGTGCTCTCTGCCACTAGTCGCCGGCTTGTGCTTTTACAATATATGTCCTCACCTAGTTGTGCTTGTGGGGGTTGAGCTCTGGCTCCTTGGTCCTGCCTCTCAACCGTCCATCAACAGGTAATTACCTAAGTGTAATTACCTAAGTGTAGTTACAGGATGAGAGCTACGCTCGTGGTGTCCCGTCTTCCCAGCACTCTTTGTCATATAACGCTTTGAAACTACTGACGGTCTTGGCCTCCACCACCTTCTCACTTAACTTGTTCCAACCGTCTACCACTCTATTTGCGAAGGTGAATTTTCTTATATTTCTTCGGCATCTGTGTTTAGCTAGTTTAAATCTATGACCTCTTGTTCTTGAAATTCCAGGTCTCAGGAAGTCTTCCCTGTCGATTTTATCAATTCCTGTAACTATTTTGTATGTAGTGATCATATCACCTCTTTTTCTTCTGTCTTCTAGTTTTGGCATATTTAATGCTTCTAACCTCTCCTCGTAGCTCTTGCCCTTCAGTTCTGGGAGCCACTTAGTAGCATGTCTTTGCACCTTTTCCAGTTTGTTGATGTGCTTCTTAAGATATGGGCACCACACAACAGCTGCATATTCTAGCTTTGGCCTAACAAAAGTCATGAACAATTTCTTTAGTATATCGCCATCCATGTATTTAAATGCAATTCTGAAGTTAGAAAGCATAGCATAGGCTCCTTGCACAATATTCTTTATGTGGTCCTCAGGTGATAGTTTTCTATCTAGAACCACTCCTAGATCTCTTTCTTTATCAGAATTCTTTAAAGATTTCTCACATAATATATAGGTTGTGTGGGGTCTATGTTCTCCTATTCCACATTCCATAACATGACATTTATTAACATTAAATTCCATTTGCCAAGTGGTGCTCCATATACTTATTTTGTCCAGGTCTTCTTGAAGGGCATGACAATCATCTAAATTTCTTATCCTTCCTATTATCTTAGCATCTTAGGTGTATCGGATCCTGTGCCTCTTGGGCTCTGTCATGTCTACATGTGACATTGTATGGGGGTCAGTCTCGTTACTTGTGTGAGGAGTCACCACATTACTTCCTAGTGCTTTCCCGTTCCCATTCTGACACAAAAAAAAAAAAAAAAAAAAAAATTAATTCTATCTGTGGCTCTTTTGGGTACTTGGTTTCCACCTGTGTCCCCTAGTGCGTGTGCCCCTTGTGTTACATAGCCTGTCCTTATCAGCCCTGTCGATTCCCTTGGGTGTCTTGAATGTGGTGATCAGGTCTCCCCTCACTTCATCTTCCAGCGAAGTGTGGTTTCATTCCCGTTGTCTCTCCTCATGACTTCGGTAGTGTACTTTTTCTTTCTGAAGGGGTTCTGTTCCCTTCTCTGTTGACTGGGCGCTGGGGGAGCAGCTTGCTCTGTTGCCTCTCGCTTGGTCCCGCTGTTGGTGGGCGCTTTGGGTTTGTCTTCCGGCCTCTGCTGGGGTCGGAGGGCGGCTTCTCCCCCTTGGGGGGGGTTCAGAGCTGGCGGGGTGGGCTTCTTCCCCTGCGCTTCGTCATTTCCTCTTCGTGGGTGCGTGGGGCGTGGTCGATCCGCCCCATCCTTCTGGGCTTCCCGTCTGCTCTTTGCAGTCATGAGCTTTTCCAGTCTGCAGTTCTTCTGGACTACTTCAGTCTGCACCCTGGATCCTCTGCCCTCCTCGGAGGACTGTTGTCTCCTGTTCGGATTCTGTTAGGGCCGGGTGCATGGATGGTGGACCTGGACCTCCAGGTCACTTCTTGGCACGTTCCTCTCCAGTTTTTCTGGGGCTAGCACGGTTGGTAATTACCTATGTGTACTTACCTAAGTGTAGTTACAGGATGAGAGCTACTCTCGTGGTGTCCCGTCTTCCCAGCACTCTTTGTCATATAATGCTTTGATTATAATTGTCATATTGTCATATAATGATTGTCATATGTCATAATATGTCTTAATATGATTGTCATATGATGCTTTGGTGGTGGGGCTTCAGGTTTACTGTTTTTATTACCTTCCCTATTTTGTAAAGGGCACTTTGTATACTCTTTGCATCTTTACCGGATCTTAGTGCCCTGTCTGCGTCTGAGATTCGGTGTCTGGCCTACCTCGACGACTGGCTGGAGTGGGCTCCCAGTCAGTCCGCTTGTCTGCTCGCCAGGGGATGGTTCTTTCCAGATCGCCGGGTTTGGTTTCCTGGTGATCTGGAGGTTTTACCTTCTGTTTCCGTCCCGGGTTCGGACCTGGGCCTTGTTTCAGGCTCTTGGGCCCCTCATTGTCTTCCCTCCAGAAGTGTTACTGCGGCTGTGGTCCCGCCTTTGGCTGTTCAGGAGGGGGTCCCGGGTTGCTCAGCGGTTGTGCGGGAGTCTGCACTTCGGCGTGCTTGTCTGCCCGCGGAGTCGGGTTTGGCTCCGGCGTCGGTTGGTTCCTACGGAGACTCCCCTTCCGCCTCTTGCATTCCTTGGGTTCCTCTGGGGATCTGGTGTTGGTGCTGCGTCACCAGCTTCCTCTTTGGGGTTTTCGGGGTTCCGTGCCTTGGCACCTCCCCGAGCCTTCGCTCGATGTGTTCACGGACGGGTCGTCTCTCGGCTGGGGCTTTGTGACCAGTGCTCACCAGGTCGGCCGAGGTTGATGGAGTCTGTCTGTCCGTCGGGCTCACAGCCCGGTTCAGGTGTTCATGGCTGTCTGGTTTGCGCTTCGGAGGGTTTGGGTCACTAGGTACTCTACCATTCAGCTCTGTTTGGACTGTTCTCTGGTGGTTCTTGCCGGAACCACAAGGGGTTTGGTTAACCGTGTGGTTCGTGTCCAGGGTGTGTCCTGCGTCCTGGTGTACAGCTGTCTCGGTTCATTCCTCTTCGTGGGTTGGCCAGTCGTCGCCGATTCGTTTTGTTGGCTCTGTTGGGCTTATGGACTCCTGGCCATGGACGTCTTCGGGTCGGCGTGGTCTAGGCGTCACCCGTTTTGTGGCGCCCTTCCCACCTGCGAGGACTTCACGGTGGAGGCTTTCGGCGGGCCTGGTCGAGGTGGGGGATACCTGTCCCTCTTCTCCCGGTCCAGCTGTTGCTTCGGGTTCTGGCTCGGTTGCAGCCCATTCCCACGAGAACAGTCCTTATAGTTCCATGGTGGCCGGCCCGGCCTTCTTTTCAGACGCTGCTTGATAGGTGTCCGTACCCGGGGCGTTTTTCCTGAGGCTTTGCCTCTTTCAGCAGGCCGAATCGGTCCTGTCCGTGACTGGTTCGGCCTTCTCTTTGGCTCTTCGCGTCTGGTATTTTGACGCAGGTACCACCATCTCTATAGTGTTCAGGTGGCTTTGTTGACGGTGTCCCACCTGCGAGCTTCGTCTTGGAGACAGTATGACGTTTATTACGTTTTCTCGCGTTTTGTTTCCCCTCCGGCCTGCTCATGAGTCGCCTGAGCCATCCTGGTCCTTGTTCAGGGTACCTTCTTCTCTTCCCCTCGGTTTGTGGTAGCCCCTTCGGTTTCAGTTTCCTCCTCTTTGGTACTGGTGGTAGCTTTATTGGTGTGCAGCCTTTCTCTGTCCTGGCGACGGTCGAGACGGCTGCTTTCCGGAGGGGTTCTTGGGGTATTGGTACTTGTTTGGTTTGGCCGGGGGGTGCGTCCTGTGTTGTCCGGTTGTGCTTTTTGCTGTTGCCGGCGTACCGTGCCTGGGGATGCGCTGTGGTTGATCCGGTTCCTTCGTTCCCTGTTTTCAGGGCTCGGGTCTCCCGGGTCGTCCGCAGTGTTTTCCTTCTTCCTGCGGTCTGTCTTTGCGCCCGTGCTGTTCAGACGTTTGCAGCATTTGCTGCTGTGTTGGTTACGTCTCGGGCTCGTTTCGGGCGCAGGGATTTGGGGGTCGCACAGGTTTTTGACCGCCCATCCATATGTGCGTCTGTTCTTGGGCGTTCTTGTTGCCTTGGGTCGCAGGTTTGCGACCGGTTGTCTTGGCTTTGCATTGCAGAGTTTGTGGCGGCCGCCTCCCGGGTTAGCCCTTTCTTTTCCTTCTCTTTGGGTATGAAGCTCCAGGGAGCCGTAGGGGCTCCCCACAGAAAACCAGCGTTGAATGTAATGAAACGCCATTTTCTGGGTGAGCCCCGGAGGCTCCCTGGAAACCCTCCCTCCCACCGGTCGGCGGTTTTTTCGCATTGGTTGAAGCTTAGCTTCCGAACTGGAGCTTGGCAGCCGGCGCGGTAGGTCCGGGGCTCCCCCCTCCCCCTCCCGGGGTGGGGAGGGCTGCGCGGACGATCGGTGCTGCAGTAAAGTGTGATGTTTGCTTGTGTGCTTGTTTCCTTGGGATTGTAGGGAGTTTTCTACCTCTCTGTTCGGTTTTTGTTGTAGTTTCTTACCATGTGGGGTTTGTTTTGTTACGCCTACCTTTCTGGGTGCCTAACCCCGGTCGATGGCAGATAAGGAAAACCCCCAACCATATGAGGTTTTCCAGGGCCATTGCTCCCTGAAACCTCTCTGAAGGGGCCAGGTTCTGGCGCTGGTCCCTGGTAGGTCTGAACTCCTTAGCTAATGTCCCGGTCTAACATAACATACATTAGCCCGATAAGCTCCAGGGAGCCTCCGGGGCTCACCCAGAAAATGGCGTTTCATTACATTCAACGCTGGTTTTTTGGTGGTGGAAGGGACTAATTTTATTTCCATTATTGTAAATGGGGAAATTCGTTTCGCAAGACGGGCGTTTCACATGACGAGCTCCATGCTGGATCGGATTAAATTTGTTAACTGAGGCATCACTGTACTTTTTTGTTCAAATACCCAAAAATAAAAAAAACACTGAAATTCTTTACAAAGAATTCAAGCGCGAGTGTCACTAGGCGGGAGGTAATGGTAAACTGAGGCGCAGTCGCCATGCCGCCTCGCACTATGTCGGCCATATGTGTATCAACAAACTCCGTTACCCGAGGCAAAGTTCGTAACCCAGTTTTGATTTTACGAAGAAATTGGGCTCGTATCCCAAAAAGTTCGTAAAGAGGGGCATTTGTAAGCCAAGGTGTCACTGAATTGTGTATGCAATTTATTGTCACGTGCATCAGATTTGAGCTCTAAATTGTCCTTTTGCATATGGCAGTGGTGTAAGGCAGAGAAGTTATTGCCGAGGTGGTCCTTATTACCAGTGTTAAGGTTAAGTTGTGCTACGCCACCCGAGTACTGTGTGCATATGCGTGTGTGTAGATTTGCCAATGACCTCATAAAGTTGACACTTTTCCTATTTCCATGTGGAAATACATTTTTATTTTATAGCCTAAGTTTAGTGAATAAATTTGTATGTGAAGCACATGGTGTTTCAGGAAATCCTTTCTAATCCTCATGTTAGACTTCTGACTCGGTCCCATAAAAGGATCCACCGCCATATAATAGCCCTATCAAATAATAAGTTTTGATGAATTGATTACTCTGGTCTCCCTGCACCACCAGGTAGAGATCAAACATGACCTATAATCTGGCAAGATCTCCAGATCTTGTGCCATAGCTCTAGGCATTTTATGTTGTTGATAGTTACTGTAGGTGGCTAGTATGCCAGTCCTAGCCTAGTTGCACACAGTAGTGGTCAAACCTTAAAGTAATCTCGGACATTATCCTTGAAAAAAAAAATCGGGAGCTAGAAGCAGCAGTGTATGCAACCAGCTACACTATAAATTATAATGAGTACATGGGCCCTGCTCCAAATTTAAGACAGCTCTACCACCACATCACCTGTGAAGTTCAGAGAAAAATGCCCTTCAAATAGTGTAAAAATGTAAATTATAAGAAGTCAAACCACAAGTGAAATATGTTAGAAACAGCAATGATACCGCTATGCTGAACAAAACATCAACCAGCTCTGAACTTGGAGGATCATAACCATTCTGCCTGCAAAGTTCAGAGAAGAACACTACTGAAAACACAGGAATATAAGTACAGTACATTGTGCAATATGCATATGCTATAGACAAGCATAAGGGAAGGGAAGGGAACTATCAGGAGAAAGCACCAAGCCATAATGACTATATAGCACTTGGAAGGATTCAGAATAAGGATTTGGGATGGGGCAAGGGGAAGGAATCGTGCACAACACGTGGATCTTCTTCTTGAGGTTATCTTGAGATGATTTCGGGGCTTTTTAGTCCCCCCGCGGCCCGGTCCTCGACCAGGCCTCCACCCCCAGGAAGCAGCCCGTGACAGCTAACTAACACCCAGGTACCTATTTTACTGCTAGGTAACAGGGGCATAGGGTGAAATAAACTCTGCCCAATGTTTCTCACCAACGCCTGGCATCGAACCCAGGACCACAAGATCACAAGTCCAGCGTGCTGTCTGCTCGGCCGGCCGGCTTCCTTAAGGAGTCGGTCGGGAATTGAACGCCGACCTACATGAAGTGAAAACGTTGCTCAACCATCCAGCCCAAGTGGTTGGCCTGCCACTTGGAAAACAGAACCCCAGTCATAAGTGTTGAGCCCAACACCTGAACAAGCACCATAAATACAATACTGAACTACTAACTACATCACACCCTTCTGCATATCTCACCTGGCAGCCAAGTCCCAAGGTACCACCCGAGATACGTGGAAAGACTTAAGAGGTGTCTATCCCAGAAAGTCTGAAGCAGAAAGGAATAGTGTGCTTCAGTGAAGATTCTATTCATGCAGGATCTTCACTAAACAGCATGCTAGAAAAAATAATCTTGAAACATAGCTGGAACTGGTTAAAAACATTACACACAAGGTGTCTGATGAATATATGCTCATGAAGATCATAAAAAAACAGCAGAAACCCCCCATCACTAAATTATACAAAATCCAGTCGCTTAACAAATTTCATATGATCTCAGGAGACAGCAGCAAGAGGTGAGGGCACCAAGTGAGAGTGAAGGGATGGGTGACACTGGAATCCTGGCTGACTGGTGGTGACACTGATTCTTTTTTCTACAAAGTGTCAGGGACTGGAAAGCTTGTGAAATGGTACATAAAAACAAAGCAACAAGATCAGTAGTGGAAGGGGGAGTAAAGAGCAAAGGGAAAGGGAACAAGTTCCTGAAAATTGTATATACCAACATAGATTGAGTGAGGTCAAAAACTTTGGAATTGCCAGATATTGTCACATTATCAGAGATGAAACTTGAAGGAAATATAATAAATGAAGTCATATTCCCAAGAGGCTATTCAGTTTGGAGACGTGACAGGAAAACTAGGAAGGGATGAGGAGTGGCTGTACTAGTAAAAAAAACACCTGAAGGCAAGAGAGTTAATATTTGAAAACCCTCGAGATATTGACATAATGGCATTGCAGATCTGGAATCAGGATGATAAGCTGATAATTGTAAATGCCTACAGCCCACCAGCAAGCACCACATGGACAAAGGAAGAACTGGATAACAAATGAGAGGGCCTCATAATGGTCATGAGAGATATTATTGTACAAGCAGATGAAGATAAATCGCGACTGTTGATACTGGGGGACTTCAACTTTAACCCTCAAACCGCTAGGGGCCCAAATGGAATTAACACCCACAGGCGCAACAAAAAAAAATCCAAATTTTTTTTCGTCTTATAGAAGTGTTCATTTTTGTTCCCTGATCACGGAAAAAATAAAAAATTCGTAGGTGGCATATATTAGCCGCAATAGGGTAGGGAAGTCTGGCAAAAAAACCAGCGTTGAAGGTAATGAAACGCCATTTTCTGGGTGAGTCCCGGAGGCTCCCCGGAGCTATCCAGGCTGAATGGATATGTATAACTTTCTGGCATCAGTTAATGCAGTATCCACTCAATTTAACGGCCTATATGGGGCTGTACCCTGGTCGTTATTTCCGGAGTTCTGGTATTTCCGAAGTTAACACTTTCGCACTTTAGATTAGAGATAACTCGTCACCGTTTTTTCTTACGATTCCCCATAACAGACTACTTTTGTAGTCCATCGAAAAAATATTTCTATAAATTCCATTTTTTAACCGAAATGGATGGGGATACTCTCAGATTTTTCTCCATGAAATTCCCGTTCTCCCTCACCGAACACATGGCATCTCGGCATCATTTTGATCAAATGGTCAAATATTATGAGTTTGCAAGAAAAACCCACAAATGGACCAAGAAGATCACTTTCTATTTTCTGCAAATGGCCATGCACAATGCATACGCATTGTATAACCACTACTCAACAGATACAAAAAATCTAACACTATTAGAGTTTCACGCAGTAGGAAAAAAAGCCTTATTGGCGTGGAACAGCGAGGAATGGCCAACAACAACAACAAGTATACCACATGTTCCCGACATAGATGCCAGCGCAGCTCCTCCTGCTGACGCGGCAGTTTCAACACCCGGGCCATCTGGTGCGAGGCGTCCTCTGTTCACCTCAACACCTCAAGCCCACTCATCAACCACAAATTCTGAAATGGACATTGAGGACATAGAACCACTTGATGTTTCTGATTTCATAGAAGATTCTACTACAAGTTTGGTGGTTCCTGTAGAAGACAATATTCCTCCAGTGCATCCAAGAAATAGAAGAATTATAGATTCAGAACAACGTCTCAACTACAAGTTGACGCATGAACTCGACACTTGGTTAAAAAACGAAGATGCCGTGTTTGTTTCAAGTCTGGCAAAAGGAGGGACGTGATATATGGATGTAAAACTTGTGATGTGGCACTGTGCGCTGCGCCTTGCTACACAAGGTACCACTGAAGAAAGATATTTTGGGTGGAGAAAAAATTACCACCGGCAACAGCTTCACTCCACCTAAGAAACATCAGATGAGCAACTTCAGGATCAGAAGCCTGAAGATGGTGGAGTGAAGAAAAAATGCTCAACTGTTGATCTTCAATCAACATAGACAGGGTAAGTACACCTATTTGGAATTTTTTATCATCTATAAGAAGTTATATTATATACGTTTTGTAGAGAATTTATTTGTGAATTTTTTGGTATCAGAATGAATATTATATCACATAAACTTCTATGAGTAAAAAAAAAAAAACGCAAAGTATGTTTGGGGGTGTGGCGGGTGTGGCTCTGGGTGTGGCGGGCGTGTGGCAGTGGGTTCCCTTTAGCCGTTGATATATCCAACACGTGGGAAATATTTGTATGTGTTATGTATATGTCTGTGTAGGAAATTTTACTGCGATCATTGTCATACAAATTATAAAATGTTTCAACAAGTATAAACATGACAAACATCAAACGAACGAAAACAATGCGTTCGTTTCTGCCGTGAACGCATACTGAGAGACGTGGTTCTATATTTGGCGCTTCTCTTACACATGCTTTGTACAATTGTTATACATTTCATCTTATAGAAAATTTTATTGCGAACACATTGGTATAAAAAAGAAATACGTACATAGAAAAGTAGGGTCAGGAAACGTATAAATGTATAAACTTTCCAAGCATGATTTCCCCCCTGTGTTTTCGCCAGTGCGCTCGCGGCTAACTACTCTCCACTTCACACACTCTTGCGGGTGGGCAATTACCTATATTAAACATTCATATGCATATGTCCGTGTAGAGAATTTTATTGCGATTCCAATGATACCAAAATTAGCGATGTAGGACAACTGTAGGCTTCGCAACCATTAAGAGAGTGGAAACATTTTGTTGCTGTTTGGCGCTCTCGGCGAGTGATCTGCATAGTTTTTTATTTGGTGTTGATACTCCTTATGCTTGGGCGGCATTTTATAGGTATGCTCTTATAGACAATTTCATTGCGAACACAGTGATACCAAATTTAAATATGTGCGCCTTCAATTATTGTCAGGACAGTCAAAAGAGTGTACACTTTTTCGGTCTTACCGCGTAGGCGCGCGAAGTGCCGAAAGCATCTGGGGTATTGTTTTTTTTTTGAGCGCCGAGAGCGCGAAAGTGTTAAGATGTTGGTAATTTTCAAGTAACATTCAGGTAGTATATACTTTATACTGTATAACAAGTGGACCACACAACAAGTGAACCATATAAACCAAACACCTCCTTCCCTCCCCTCTCTCAATGTCTTCCCTCCCCTCCCTCATTATCTTCCATCCCCTCCCTCATTATCTTCCATCCCCTCCCTCATTATCTTCCATCCCCTCCCTCATTATCTTCCATCCCCTCCCTCATTATCTTCCATCCCCTCCCTCATTATCTTCCATCCCCTCCCTCACTGTGTTCCTCATAACATGAGAACAGCAGGTGATGGAGGAAGGAGCTACTAATGGGGTCGAAGGAGCTGCTATAACAGGGTCTAGGCCTGGCTACCCGGACATCTGTCAGCATCTGCTCGCAGATGCCAGCTGTGCATAATTCATAAATAAAACTATATTTGTTTAATTAACAAATAGGAAACTATAAAACATGTTATCGATTAATAATGTATAGTTATATACGAAAATTAACATATTTTGGCATAAATATTTTACAACTAAGATTACAAAATTTAATACAGTATGGGGTGAGAGGTTTGGCACCATCGCCTTGGTCAGCAATTCTGCCCTCCGCCTTCCTTACCACCACCCCTCGTCTCGGGCCTCGTAGCCTGGTGGATAGCGCACAGGACTCGTAATTCTGTGGCGCGGGTTCGATTCCCGCACGAGGCAGAAACAAATGGGCAAAGTTTCTTTCACCCTGAATGCCCCTGTTACCTAGCAGTAAATAGGTACCTGGGAGTTAGTCAGCTGTCACGGGCTGCTTCCTGGGGGTGGAGGCCTGGTCGAGGACCGGGCCGCGGGGACACTAAAGCCCCGTAATCATCTCAAGATAACCCCTCTCCCTGCCTCCCTCAACACAACCCCTCTCCCTGCCTCACTCAACACCACCCCTCTCCCTGCCTCCCTCAACACCATCCCTCTCCCTGCCTCCCTCACCACCACCCCTCTCTCTACCTCCCTCAACACCACCCCTCTCCCTGCCTCCCTCAACACCACCCCTCTCCCTGCCTCCCTCACCACCACCCCTCTCTCTACCTCCCTCAACACCACCCCTCTCCCTGCCTCCCTCAACACCACCCCTCTCCCTACCTCCCTCAACACCATCCCTCTCCCTGCCTCCCTCAACACCACCCCTCTCCCTGCCTCCCTCAACACCACCCCTCTCCCTGCCTCCCTCACCACCACCCCTCTCCCTACCTCCCTCACCACCACCCCTCTCCCTGCCTCCCTCAACACCACCCCTCTCCCTGCCTCCCTCACCACCACCCCTCTCTCTACCTTCCTCAACACCACCCCTCTCCCTGCCTCCCTCAACACCACCCCTCTCCCTACCTCCCTCAACACCACCCCTCTCCCTGCCTCCCTCAACACCACCCCTCTCCCTGCCTCCCTCACCACCACCCCTCTCTCTACCTCCCTCAACACCACCCCTCTCCCTGCCTCCCTCAACACCACCCCTCTCCCTACCTCCCTCAACACCATCCCTCTCCCTGCCTCCCTCACCACCACCCCTCTCTCTACCTCCCTCAACACTACCCCTCTCCCTGCCTCCCTCACCCCTCTCCCTACCTCCCTCAACACCACCCCTCTCCCTGCCTCCCTCAACACCACCCCTCTCCCTACCTCCCTCAACACCATCCCTCTCCCTGCCTCCCTCACCACCACCCCTCTCCCTACCTCCCTCAACACCATCCCTCTCCCTGCCTCCCTCACCACCACCCCTCTCCCTGCCTCCCTCAACACCACCCCTCTCTCTACCTCCCTCAACACTACCCCTCTCCCTGCCTCCCTCACCCCTCTCCCTACCTCCCTCAACACCACCCCTCTCCCTGCCTCCCTCAACACCACCCCTCTCCCTACCTCCCTCAACACCATCCCTCTCCCTGCCTCCCTCAACACCACCCCTCTCCCTACCTCCCTCAACACCATCCCTCTCCCTGCCTCCCTCACCACCATCCCTCTCCCTACCTCCCTCAACACCACCCCTCTCCCTACCTCCCTCAACACCACCCCTCTCCCTGCCTCCCTCAACACCATCCCTCTCCCTGCCTCCCTCAACACCACCCCTCTCCCTACCTCCCTCAACACCACCCCTCTCCCTGCCTCCCTCACCACCACCCCTCTCCCTACCTCCCTCAACACCACCCCTCTCCCTACCTCCCTCAACACCACCCCTCTCCCTGCCTCCCTCACCACCACCCCTCTCTCTACCTCCCTCAACACCACCCCTCTCCCTACCTCCCTCAACACCACCCCTCTCCCTACCTCCCTCAACACCACCCCTCTCCCTACCTCCCTCAACACCATCCCTCTCCCTGCCTCCCTCAACACCACCCCTCTCCCTACCTCCCTCAACACCACCCCTCTCCCTACCTCCCTCAACACCATCCCTCTCCCTGCCTCCCTCAACACCACCCCTCTCCCTGCCTCCCTCAACACCACCCCTCTCCCTGCCTCCCTCAACACCACCCCTCTCCCTGCCTCCCTCAACACCACCCCTCTCCCTGCCTCCCTCAACACCACCCCTCTCCCTACCTCCCTCAACACCACCCCTCTCCCTGCCTCCCTCACCACCACCCCTCTCCCTACCTCCCTCAACACCACCCCTCTCCCTACCTCCCTCAACACCACCCCTCTCCCTACCTCCCTCAACACCATCCCTCTCCCTGCCTCCCTCAACACCACCCCTCTCCCTACCTCCCTCAACACCACCCCTCTCCCTACCTCCCTCAACACCACCCCTCTCCCTACCTCCCTCAACACCACCCCTCTCCCTGCCTCCCTCAACACCACCCCTCTCCCTACCTCCCTCAACACCATCCCTCTCCCTGCCTCCCTCACCACCACCCCTCTCTCTACCTCCCTCAACACTACCCCTCTCCCTGCCTCCCTCACCCCTCTCCCTACCTCCCTCAACACCACCCCTCTCCCTACCTCCCTCAACACCACCCCTCTCCCTACCTCCCTCAACACCACCCCTCTCCCTGCCTCCCTCAACACCACCCCTCTCCCTACCTCCCTCAACACCATCCCTCTCCCTGCCTCCCTCACCACCACCCCTCTCCCTACCTCCCTCAACACCACCCCTCTCCCTACCTCCCTCAACACCACCCCTCTCCCTGCCTCCCTCAACACCATCCCTCTCCCTGCCTCCCTCAACACCACCCCTCTCCCTACCTCCCTCAACACCACCCCTCTCCCTACCTCCCTCAACACCACCCCTCTCCCTGCCTCCCTCACCACCACCCCTCTCCCTACCTCCCTCAACACCACCCCTCTCCCTACCTCCCTCAACACCACCCCTCTCCCTGCCTCCCTCACCACCACCCCTCTCTCTACCTCCCTCAACACCACCCCTCTCCCTACCTCCCTCAACACCACCCCTCTCCCTACCTCCCTCAACACCATCCCTCTCCCTGCCTCCCTCAACACCACCCCTCTCCCTACCTCCCTCAACACCACCCCTCTCCCTACCTCCCTCAACACCATCCCTCTCCCTGCCTCCCTCAACACCACCCCTCTCCCTGCCTCCCTCAACACCACCCCTCTCCCTGCCTCCCTCAACACCACCCCTCTCCCTGCCTCCCTCAACACCACCCCTCTCCCTGCCTCCCTCAACACCACCCCTCTCCCTACCTCCCTCAACACCACCCCTCTCCCTGCCTCCCTCACCACCACCCCTCTCCCTACCTCCCTCAACACCACCCCTCTCCCTACCTCCCTCAACACCACCCCTCTCCCTACCTCCCTCAACACCATCCCTCTCCCTGCCTCCCTCAACACCACCCCTCTCCCTACCTCCCTCAACACCACCCCTCTCCCTACCTCCCTCAACACCACCCCTCTCCCTACCTCCCTCAACACCACCCCTCTCCCTGCCTCCCTCAACACCACCCCTCTCCCTACCTCCCTCAACACCATCCCTCTCCCTGCCTCCCTCACCACCACCCCTCTCTCTACCTCCCTCAACACTACCCCTCTCCCTGCCTCCCTCACCCCTCTCCCTACCTCCCTCAACACCACCCCTCTCCCTACCTCCCTCAACACCACCCCTCTCCCTACCTCCCTCAACACCACCCCTCTCCCTGCCTCCCTCAACACCACCCCTCTCCCTACCTCCCTCAACACCATCCCTCTCCCTGCCTCCCTCACCACCACCCCTCTCCCTACCTCCCTCAACACCACCCCTCTCCCTACCTCCCTCAACACCACCCCTCTCCCTGCCTCCCTCAACACCATCCCTCTCCCTGCCTCCCTCAACACCACCCCTCTCCCTACCTCCCTCAACACCACCCCTCTCCCTGCCTCCCTCACCACCACCCCTCTCCCTACCTCCCTCAACACCACCCCTCTCCCTACCTCCCTCAACACCACCCCTCTCCCTGCCTCCCTCACCACCACCCCTCTCTCTACCTCCCTCAACACCACCCCTCTCCCTACCTCCCTCAACACCACCCCTCTCCCTACCTCCCTCAACACCATCCCTCTCCCTGCCTCCCTCAACACCACCCCTCTCCCTACCTCCCTCAACACCACCCCTCTCCCTACCTCCCTCAACACCATCCCTCTCCCTGCCTCCCTCAACACCACCCCTCTCCCTGCCTCCCTCAACACCACCCCTCTCCCTGCCTCCCTCAACACCACCCCTCTCCCTGCCTCCCTCAACACCACCCCTCTCCCTGCCTCCCTCAACACCACCCCTCTCCCTACCTCCCTCAACACCACCCCTCTCCCTGCCTCCCTCACCACCACCCCTCTCCCTGCCTCCCTCAACACCACCCCTCTCCCTACCTCCCTCAACACCACCCCTCTCCCTACCTCCCTCAACACCATCCCTCTCCCTGCTTCCCTCAACACCACCCCTCTCCCTACCTCCCTCAACACCACCCCTCTCCCTACCTCCCTCAACACCACCCCTCTCCCTACCTCCCTCAACACCATCCCTCTCCCTGCCTCCCTCAACACCACCCCTCTCCCTGCCTCCCTCACTACCACCACCAATACTCTCCCTACCACCACCCCCAACACTCTCCCTGCCTCTCCCCCTCAATGCCTCCCTCCATCAATCACTGGCTCCCATCCCTCTCGCAAGGCCTTGGAGGTCGGTGGCCTGTTACCACGTGAGGGGCCTCCGATGCCAAAACAAACTCAATACCGACCTTCGGTAATATCAACCGCCAGACTGGTATATGAGGGTCCAGATACCGATCTCCCAAACCGGTCGTTATTACCGGCAGATCGGTATAAAAGAGGGCCATTAAATTGAGTGGATACTGTGCATGGAATTCTTGCCTACTGGGGACCACGAGCCAGAACCTGGCCCCCTCTAGAGAGGCACAAGGAGCAATGGCCTATAGAGACCCCCCGTATGATTGGGAGCATTCTGTCTGCCATCGACCGGGATAGGCACCCAGAAAGGTAGGCGCCCCAAAACAAACCCCTATTCTGGTAAACTATTGCGACCGAAGACTGAACAGGTGGACAGAACTCCCCCAAACGAAAATTAGCTAACCAGCATGACATCATCATGTCGCTGTGCCGCCATCTGCGCACCCCCCCCCCCTCCCCGGGAGGGGGAAGGGGGGAGCCCCAGACCCCACCGTCAGCGACCCAACCATTAGTTCTTAAGCTGGATGTCAAAAATGCGAAAAACACCGCCGACCGGAGGGAGGGAGGGAGGGAGGGATACCAAGGAGCCTCCAGGGACTCGCCCAGAAAATGGCGTTTCATTACATTCAACGCTGGTTTTCTGGGGGGGAGCCCCGTTGGCTACCCGGAGCTAACTACCCAAGGATAAGGAAAAAACCAGGGACTTACCCGGGCGACGGTCTGTCCTCACTCTTCAACGCGAAGTCAAGACAACTGGCTGCAACCGCCAACCCAAAGCAACGCAGGCCCGACGAGGCCCAGGATCATTCCCTCATACAGGGTCCAGGGTCCTCCCCAGGTAGCGAGCGGCCAGGACCCTGTTCGATCTCCAAAAACCCCAGGCCCAAATGTCCACCCAAGACATGTTGCCAAAGACAGCCGCCAAAGCAGCAAATTTGCGAACGTCGTGGGCCCGGGGAAAAACTGCAGGCTGGCTACACTTAATAACCCTGCGGACAACCTGAGAGACCCGAGCCCGGGAACAGGGAAGAAGGGAAACTGGATCAACCCAGAGCTCATCCCCGGCAACTGAAGCTGTGGCGTGCAAATAACGGCGGAAAGCCGCAACCGGACACAACACATGATGCACCCCGGCCGGACCAACCAAGCATCAACAACCCATGGCCCCCTCTGGAATGCAGCCATCTCATTCTTCGCCAGAAAAGGAGGAGACGGCTGCAAGCGAACATAACGACCACCAGGACCGAAAGCAGAAATCTCGGCACCGGAGGAGAGCATGAAGCTCTCGAACCTCACCCCCGAGGCCAAAGCCAACAGGAAATGAGGCTTAGGAAAACAGTCCCGAACGGAAGGGGTCACAACAAACCGAGGCAGAGAGAAACGAGACCACGCGGTCCAAAGACCAAGACGGCTCAGGCGGCGCATGGGCAGGCCGGAGGTGAAACAATGCATGAAACAACTTACGAAACGGGGCGGAAGTAACATCAACACTGAAAGCAAACTGAAGCGACTCCGCCAACGCCGCATGATACAGTATTCAGCATAAGATCACGGTCCTGAAACAACCGAGAGAGAAAGGACAACCCTATCAGAGACCAAAGAACACCGACGCAGTGATAGGAAAAACCGGAAGGACCGCCAGGAAACCTCATACTGCCGCTAAGACGAAGCACACAGGTGGGAGACCAACAACGAAGCCACCTGCGCACCATACAAGGAATGATAAACCCGAGTCAAAAACACCAGACGTGAAGACTCGAGGAGAAAACCGAACCAGCCTCGTACAGGGCTGGACCGATCTGCTGAAAGAGGCGGAGCCGCGGGAAGACCCTTGGGTTCGGACACCGAGTAAGCAGCGCCTAAAACCAAGGCTGAGCCAGCCACCAAGGAGCCAGAAGGACAACTCGACCTCGATAAGTCTCCAAGAGAGTCAAGACTTGGAGCAACAGCGGAACTGGGGGAAAGAGGTACAGGTAACCCCACCTCACCTAGTTCTGCCGGAAGGCGTCGACCCTGACGGCTTCGCAGTCGGGAAAAGGCGCCACGTACACCGGGAGACACCTCGACCACGCTGACGTGAAGAGATCCACGTCCGGAGTCCCGAACATCCGGCACAGCCAACCGAATGAGTCGGCATCGACCGTCCATTCCATGGAAAGGGGGACGGAACCGGGACAGCCCATCCTCCAGGACGTTGGACACCCCTCGGACATGAACCGCCCGGAGAGCCCAACCCCAAGAACTCAGCAGACGGGTCACCCGAAGCGACCAGCCTCAAAGAGCCAAGGACCACATTGAACCCCTGCAGTTCAAACAATGAACCACTGGGGAGCAGTTCGAATGTAGCCTGATCGTCGATCCATGAGCGACTCGAATCCTCTGTAGATCCACACCGCCGCGAACTCCCGTACCGTGCTGTGAGCCCGATGGAAGGACAGACCTCATCGCCCCTGGCCGGCCTGGCGAGCACTGGTCACAAAACCCCAGCCAAGAGACGACGTGTCCGTGTACACATCGAGCGAGGGCTCGAGAAGGCGCCAAGGTACCGAACCCCGAAAAACCTGAAGAGGAAGCCGGCGACGCAGCAACTGACGCAAAGCCCCCAGAGGTCGAACCCAACGGTCGCAAGAGAGGCGGAAGGGACAGCCCCGAAGGAACCAGAACAGCCGAAGAAGCCACACCCGACCCGGCGAGTAGACCATCATGGCAAAGTTCAGGCTCCTGCACAAACTCTCGAGCAACCGCCTCGTGACCCGGGAACCCCTCAGAAACGGGCGAAGACGGGACCGCAGGCGCAAGAGAGCCGCCGGAGGAAGAGACAAGGAAGCAGCGCGAGCATCCCAAACCAGACCCAGCCAAGACCGAACCTGAGAGGGAACCAGATGGGACTTTCTCCAGTTCACCAAGAACGTGAACCCGGCAAGCTGGGAAAGAACTAAATCCCTGGCGAGCAGACACGAGGACTGGCTGGGAGCCCAAACCAGCCAGTCGTCAAGGTAGGCCAGCACCCGAAAAACCTAGCAGACACAGGCGGGTCACCACGACCCAAGTAAGGCGTGTGAAAACGCGAGGAGCCAGATTCAACCCGAAGGGAAGACAATGAAAGCGGTAACCCTGATGCCCCACAACAAAACTGAGCCAGTCCGTGAACCTCAGATGAACCGAGACGTACCAATACGCGTCCTTGAGGTCCAGGACACCATCCAAGAGCCCCCCTCCAAAAAAAACAAAAAAGACGTACCTGGGACAGCGTAATCATCCGAAAGGAGGGGCACAAAACCCATGGGTTCAGACGGGACAAGTCCAGAATGAACCGGAGGTCCGCGCAGTCCCTTTTCGGGACTGGAAACAGGCGGGAAACCCACCTGAGGGACGAAGTCGTTTCGACCATGCCCAAGCGAACCCACTCAGAGATGACCCAACAGAGCGCAGGAGAAGAGGCCTGCCCCGCCAGCCCCAAACCCCCTGAGGGAGGAAGAACCACCCAACGCCACCACAGGCCACACGAAACAACCCGAAAAGCCCGCGAATCGTGGGACCTGGCATGAGCAAACCGGGCGAGCCGCCCCCACCATCGCCCCGTCAATGGGACGAACCGCGAAAGGGCAAACGCGCCTTGCGAGAACTGAAACGGCGAACAGGACGGATCCCACTCCGTCCAGCAACAGCTGGAACCGAAGGCGCCGCCAGCCCTGAAGCCGGCACCAAAGGCATACCCCGATGAAAAGACCCCCAAACCCTGGCACGACCCTTCCGGGAAGGCCCCCCACGAGCACCCCGGAGCAATAACAACTCAGACAATTGACCGAGGCCGCCTGCAGATACTGCATCACAGCATATTCCGTAAACAGCAACGGACAAAAGGGCAAAGACAAACGAAGAGCCAGGGCCCAGGCGGACTCCAAGGAGGAAGCCAGCACCGCCTGACGACATGCGAGGCGAGAAGCATAGAACCGCGAAACCGCATCACCCAAGATGTGTGCGAAGAGCTTCAACAAAGCAGACAACGCCCGCACCGCAGAGGGCAGCGCACCGGACCCAGCAGCGGCCCCAAGCGCTCCCACATCCAACTCGAGCCAATCCGAGGACAGCTCAAGGACGGAAAAGAAACGCAGAGCCGAAGCAAGCAGGCCACAAGTCCGCAAATCCTCCGCAATCAAGGCAGTCGAGAGGGAAGGAACCTGCACGTGAAGCTGCGCGACACCAACATCCCGTGGAAGGGCAGGGGCGAACAAGCAAGCATTCAGATGCTTGAAGTCGCCCCAGGAAAACCTGCAACGCCATAGAAACCTCTCGCCACTCAAGCGCGCGGGACCGACAGAACTTGTGCCAAGCCTCCAACGAAAAGAGAGGACAGTCTGCCAACCAGGACGACTCCGGAACTTCATAACAAAACCAGCACGAACCAGGGGATCCGTACACGAAGGAACGCGGATCCATCATGAAGGCATGATCCGGGTCACGCAAGAGGTAAGCCGCCAAGGCCTCCTGCACCTCCGAAGGCGGGAAGCCGGAAACTTCTGGAAAGACAGAACCAAAGAACCTGCAGGATCACGGAACGTAACCCAGGAAGGGGTGGACACTAAATCCAATTCGTACGCGGAGGGAGCGAAAGAGAACCCCTCTCCTTGTAACACCAAGCCCCGCTCAGAGAGTAAAAAAACATGGGCAGGGTCCAACAAGGCCCCCAAGCCAACCCCTCCCCAACCCCAGGAACCTCACCTGGGGCCGAGCCATCCTCCTGAGCCCCCACCCCCAAAGAAAAGGTGGGAGCAGCCGACAAAGCAGGAACAAAGGGGGCCCACTGGCCAGACCCAGAAGCTCCGGCAGAAGGACCAGGCTTGAATGCCTCCGCCACCGCCCCAGAAAGGGACACCCCTGAGACCGCCCGAGTCTCACAACCAACTATACCCAGCCCCGGCTCCGAAACCCTCAAGACATTTAGGAGCCGGCAGCAAGGAGGGGGGACCGAACGGGTAACAGAAGGAAAAGGACTCAGAGGGGTGGACGGAACCAGAGCCAAAGCGACTCCCACTCCCAAGTCCGGGTCCCTATAACTAAAACGGGGCATCCGGGGCAGCAACGAGCCTAGCACGTTGCAGCAATCTAAAGCGAGCATGCAACGCCTCAGCTGCCCTCACCCACATATCAGGCACAGTAGCCTTGGTGAACTGGAGAACGTACAGACAACACACGTTGCATGACTCCGGGTCAAAACAATCACTGACCCAACAGGCAGCATGGCGGAGGCAAAACTGGTGAGTGTCCCCCTGGGACAAGGGGACAGAGCAACCTTCAAACTTGCAGGACGCGAGGGGGGACTCAGGGGTCACATCCATCGGACCACGGAGCCCCCGTGGTGTTTTCCAGGGCTCTTAGCCCTAGTAACACTCTAAGGGAAGCCCAGGCAGGGTACTGCGAACCGGCACCCAAAACTACCAAACAAACTGCTATAGCTGAACCCCCGGGACGTGTACACTCACAGGGGCCAAGCGGGGAGGACCACCAACACAAAATGGAGGAATAAAGATATAGACAAACCCCCAAGAACAGCGATGGGCGGACCAACAGGCAGACACCCCCCCGCCCCCCCCACAAGGCAGAAAACAAAAACAAAAGAAAAACCCCGCAAAAGGACAACGTACCCAAGCGGAACAGAGCCGGCCGCTGTTAATGGTGAAAACTAGCTGTGCAGTACCCCGCACCCCTGCCAGTGATGAAAACTATCCCCTACCCAGAGACAAACCAGGGCAAGAAAAAACCCAGCTGACCCCAAGGGCGGCCAAGCACCGAGCAGTACACAGCACAGTGGAGGTAGACCCCAAGGTGACCCAGGGAAGGTGGCCCTAAGCCCCAAGGGCAGTACTTACAGGGCACCTAGGGAAGGTGACCCTAGGCGCATGCAGCCCGAGCACCGTGGAATATTACTCCTGGCCCACACACCACCGGAAGGGACAGCTCACACCACAAGGCACACAACTGCAACGGAAAACTGGAGCCAGAGGCACGACCGCACCAGATCCCATCAGCCTAAGAACTAATGGTTGGGTTGCCGACGGTGGGTTCTGGGGCTCCCCCCTTCCCCATCCCGGGGAGGGGGGGGTTTCGCAGACGGCGGTGCGGCGAAATGATGACGTCGTGCTGGTTAGCTAATTTTCGTTTGGGGAGTTCTGTCTACCTGTTCGGTCTTCGATCGCAATAGTTTATTTTGGGGCGATCGCAATAGGGGTTTATTTTGGGGCGCCTACCTTTCTGGGTGCCTGTCCCGGTCGATGGTAGACACAGAATGCTCCCAATCATAAGGGAGGTCTCTATAGGCCATTGCTCCTTGTGCCTCTCTAGAGGGGGCCAGGTTCTGGCTCGTGGTCCCCGGTAGGCAAGAACTCCATGCATTGACTGATGCCAGAAAGTTATACATATCCATTCAGCCTGGATAGCTCCGGGGAGCCGACGGGGCTCCCCCCAGAAAGGGGCATTGACAGAGCCGTCGCCAGATGAGGTCTACTCCACTCGAGCTGTCAGGTGGCAGTTGCCACAAATATATTATTACCTAATTATTTCAATGTCTCTGATTTTATCTGTTTTTTTTTGCTGTAATATTATTCAATACAGTGAATTGTGATACATTTATATAATAAAATGTGTGAACCATCGCTGTACTCAAAATTATGGTGTGCATATTAGTGATTCAATTATGTTCATAAAACAATAAACAAATAGTTTTGCTGTTGTTACACTATTTACACAGGTTATATATAAGTATTTGCATGTTTTGTTCACCATAACGAACCACTAAGTTGGTATTGCGAGTCAAAATGCAACGAGGAGTGACCGCCACACACCAGCCAACCACTCACTGCCACTCCCTCCCTCAACAACACCTCTCTCGCCCTCATTCTCCTCCCATAATACTGTTTTTGCATTTATTCACTATACACAGACGTTATATATAAGTATTTACATGTTTTGTTCACCATAACTGTACATCTAAGCTTATATGGTGAGTAAAGACACGAAGACGTAGCTACTCTCACAGTCAGCTGGTGGCGACTGCCCTCAAGGCCAGACACACTAATATTTCTCCTCCAACAATATTGTTTGTGGTGTTATTATGCTATATACACACATTATATATAAGTATCTACCTGTTTTATTCACCATACCTGTACAAATAAGCTGGTATGGTGCCCAAAGACCATAGTGGTCACCAGTAAACAACATGATAAGTCGTGCAGACGACGCACCTTCCTCACCAAAATGGCAGCTCCCAACCTACTCCTCTTGTTGTTATCTCACACTATACACACATTATATATAAGTACCTGTACCTACATTTATGTTCACCATAGCGAACCACTAAGCTGGTATAGTGAGTGCAGTCAATAAAAGGTGGCCACACACAGTCAGAAGACGACGCCACCACCCTCCCTCCCACAGCCTTACTCCTCCCTCCATGGAGCAGAGTGCTAAATATCACCACAATCCTGCTACTATCAGAATCCTGGTCAGTTTTATCACAGTCAGGGGTCTTCTATAAAACTATCAAAGCTAAATAATAGCAGGATCATATATATTATGGCATTTGTAGGCGATGCTGTGGTCAAAAGCTGAACAGCGGTGCTGTGAGCTCGTGCTACATGCGCCATCCTTGGTGGCTTGCTCAATACTGATGGTCTCACACCCAAGAATGTTGGCCTGGATTTTTTTCTAGGTGGCATCTGGCAACTATCGGTCGTGGCTGTACTATAGCGTCCCTTATCCCAGGCGGGGCATTTAAATTATAGCGCTAGACACGAAAGCATATATAAATGATGTGCGCGGTTTCGGTTTTGTCATTGATATCATATATATATGATATGCGCGGTTTAAAGGTTAAAGCAATAGACTGAAAGGCCTATGAAGCAAGAACGGAGGACTTTTGGACATGCCGATTTGTGAACCTCATTCTGGAGACATTCTTGTATCAACACATAAAGCAGGCCACAAGATTGAGGGAAGGAGATGTACCATCAGTACTGGATCTAGTTTTCACCAAGAAAGAAGAAGAGATATTTGACATCCAGTACCTTCCTCCCTTGGGAAAGTGTGATCACGTCCTGTTAGACATTAAGGGGCCATAGTACCAGGATATAAGAAATTGTTGTAGGGTATTCATAATTTATTATCCTGATACATGTGAAAGGTGCTGCACCTAGGCCAAGTTTCAGCATCTCAGCCTAAATAGAGACGGAGAAAAAAAAAAAATTCAACCATGTTCAATTGATTTCACAGCCCATAATTGTGAACCAAAATCATTTATACGACACTCACCTATGACCTTACTATATAATAAAGATTTTTATGTCACATCTTTATCCCAGATGTATTTAGTGCAATAATACAGATTTTTAAAAGTTTCCCAAAAACGTATGCAACAAAATGAAGTGTATCATTATTTATAAAATCAATAAATCTACGTAGATAAGAATAATGACGTAATTTTTTAGAGGCGTAAACTCTACATATAATGTGCAAGTTTCATGTAAATTGAATAATAAATAAAGGCTGTGAAACCAGATCTAGTTGTAAAAGTTGGAGTTGCGTAGCGCGCGCGACAAGTTACTCTACTCGCGGTCACTCGTGACCGCGAGTATGAGCCAGCTCGTACCTTCTATGGAGAGCTCGCATGCATCTAGCTTTCAATGCTTTCCTCTTGTTCGTTTGGAAAGTCATATTGCAGTACAAATAGCAATAATAGCATGAGTTCTGGGAGATATTGTGAGAGCGCGTCAGCGATATATCCTCTCTCCAAGAGAGACAGACAGTCACTGAGGGCCTGAGCCACGTACCACCCCTCTCTCTCTCACGATACTGTTGCCAATGAGTGAGTTTATATTCATTTTATGCATAACATGTTATTTTCAACGCTATTACGAAAAATAAGACTTCTACAACGTAAGATACAATACCCCGCGGCGCACTCATGCCGCGAGGACCAGATTCACGAAAGTTGCAGCGGGAAATTTGACTCTAATTACGTTATTTTTCAAGATATCATTAAACGGTTTGGACCACAGTGTTGCCAGAACGTTGTAGTATTTTTCGTAATTTTTCGTAAATATTCCATTTTTCTTCGGATTTTCGGTTACCATGGCCCCTTAAATATGCTTTAAGATATCATCTAGAAGAAAATGGGGACATTGAAACAGATGATAAAACTCGATTTAAGAAGAGGTCACTATGGGGAGCTTCAAAAAAAATTTAATGAGTGTAATTGGACAGACTTGTTGCTAGGCAGGGAAGTAAATGAAATGTATGCCAAATTTTGCAAAATATACAATGAAGGCACACAAACATTCATACCAAAACAGAGATGCAGGGCCAGAAAACAGGAAAGGTTCGACAGAAATTGCAAGAGGGCCAGAGACCAAAAGGCACAAAATTGGAATCAGTATAGGAAGAGGCCAAATCCCCAAACATACCAGCGATACAAAGATGTAAAAAACAACTATACGGCAGTAAGGAGAGAGGCAGAAAGAAATTTTGAAAAAGGGATAGCGGATAAATGTAAAACAGAACCTGGCCTATTCTACAAATTCATAAACAACAAATTGCAGGTAAAGGATAATATCCAGAGGTTGAAAATGGGAAACAGATTCACGGAAAATGAAAAGGAAATGTGTGAAACATTAAATGAAAAGTTCCAAAGTGTGTTTGTACAAAATGAAATCTTCAGAGAACCAGACACAGTAAGAATTCCAGAGAACAACATAGAGCGTATAGAGGTGTCTAGAGATGAAGTGGAAAACATGCTAAAGGAGCTCAGTAAGAACAAAGCAGTTGGCCCAGATGGAGTTTCACCATGGGTTCTGAGAGAATGTGCATCTGAGTTCAACATTCCACTTCACCTGATGTTTCAGGCATCCCTGTGTACAAGAGTCGTAGCAGACGTGTGGAAACAGGGTAACATCGGTGATCTTTACTCTACTTCAAATTGTTTCAATTTTTTGTGTACTTACATTTATTGTTGTGTTTTGCTACAATTATTTTCTATTTACAGCAGATTTAGTATTTAACTTGTTCTTGTAATAGCTTAACTTATTGTATCGTGACATTATTGCATCTATATGCTTACTGATATTGATCCAGATCGAAATCTTCTGTCCCATATCCACACAAATCAGCACATTGATCATCATTATTGCAGGTATTACACAGCAAATCTTGCAAAAAACAAACTTCTAAATAGCACCTGCTTATCAGTTTACAACCAAAATGTTAGGTCACTTGGTAAACATTTTGATGATATAAATGCACTACTCACAGCACTAGGTACTAAATTATCATTCATCATTTTAACAGAAACTTGGCTAAATAAAGACTATACCCAACTCTACAACTTAGCTGGTTATAAAACCATTCATAACTGAAGGCTTAATAAAAAAGGAGGTGGCACAGCAATATATTACAAAGATACCTTCATCTGCAATAGTGTCATTAGTGATAGAGATGACTATTGTGAATATACCTTTGCCAAGTTCTCCAGTAAATCCCTTAAAATCCTCCCTGACTATCGGTGCCATCTATAGATTTCCTAATACCAACATAGCTTCATTCTAAGACAACGTAAGGAATCTTATCATAAATAACAATCTCAACAAATATCACATCATTCTAGGAGGTGATTTCAATATTGACCTGGGTCTTCAAAATAACCCTCAAGTTGACTATTTCCGTAACAGCATGCACTCCTGTATGCTAATCCCCACAATCACCAAGCCCACCCGAGTCACTCAAACATCTGCCACTACCCTGGATCACCTATGGACTAATATAACAGCTCCCCTTACATCTGGGGGTAATCTATGATAGAACAACTGACCACTATCCTACCTTCCTCATAGCAAACATGGATACAATACCTCCAGAAAGCAAGACACTCTCATTCAGGCTCCACACCAGAAATAAATATCTCTTTGATATCCCCAGGGTCAAACTTAATCTGTGTAAACACTCTATGCAAATTAAGGGACCTAGTCTATGGAACTCACTCCCTAGTGAATTGAAAAACTGTAAAACTTTTGCCTTATTTAAAAGCAAAACCAAAAAGTACCTAACTTCATCTATTTAGTTTCCTACAATGAGCTTTAAATTTGCTCTGTATCTAGTGTTACCCAATCTCCTAATTTTTATGTAATATCAAACAACCTTATCATTGTGTTCATTGCTGTCTTCTTTTATGTGCTAGCCATATGCTGTATTATGACTACCAATTTTTGTCAACTACCATTCAAGCTGTCCTTGCAATCAATCTTATATTGTTTCTGCTGTATTGTGCCTACCAATTTGTTGTCAACTACCATTTTAAGCTGTCATTGCAATCAATCATAGCTACCTATGTGCTTTAATATACTGTACCTACAATTTTCTCTCATCTTTTTTTTTTCATTCCATGTAATCTGTTATCATTTTTTTGTCTATAAATTTTGCAAGTATTTACCTCCTTAAAATTTTCTTAAATTAAGGACCTGCCCGAAACGCTGCGCGTGCTAGTGGCTTTACAAGACTGTAATTACCATATTTGTATCCTCACATTCCTTATGTACATTCTTGTATATGCATAAATAAATAAATAAATAAATAACATAGTGAATCAGCTTTAGGCATTCTCTATGCACTTCACAATATTAACTGGGAATCTGAATTCAATAATACACAGGATATAAACTCATTAGCTAACTTCTTTCTCTCCAAAACTCTAAGCCTCTACAACACTCACTGTCCCCTCCTTACCAAACAAGTAACTGACAAAAGAAAAACAATCTGTGGCTCACAAGTGGCATAATCAAATCAATCAACAAAAAACATGAATATGAAATGAAATTTAGGAGTGGCCTAGTTACAAAGGAAATAGTTAAAAGGTACTCATCAGTGCTTACCAGTATCGTAAGAAAAGCCAAACTTTCATATTATGAGGCTAGATTCAAAGAAGCAAAAGGCAATATGAAAAGCACATGGAATACCATCTCTAATATCCTAGGAACTAAACAACACTCCCACAGCCAGATAACACTCTCTAAGGATGGCTTTACACCGTCAACTCATTTAGAAATGGCAAATGAATTTAATAGCTTCTTTTCATCGGTTGGTGCTAACCTTGCCAGTAAAATCCCACAGACTCAGACACATATCAACACATAGCTCTCAGGCAGCTATCCAAACTCTCTTCTCCTTTCACCAGTCAGCCCGACAGATGTTGTGTCCATCATACACTCACTAAAAACCAAAGCTGAGAACATCAGTGAAATACCATCCATTATATACAAGAGAGCCTCCCAAGCCCTTGCACCACCTATAGCTCTGCTGTTCAACAAATCCCTTGAGTGTCATACCTTCCCTGATATTCTTAAAAAAGCAAGAGTAACGCCAGTTCATAAAGGAGGTAATCCGGCAGACATAAACAATTATAGACCAATATCAAACCTACCCATCCTATCAAAAATATTTGAAAAAATTATCTACAAACAGTTCTACTCCTATCACGTAAAATTCGACATTCTTAGCCCCTGTCAGTTTGGCTTCCGCTCCCAAAAGTGTATCAACGCTCTCAAAAGAGTACCAACGATGCAATTATTAGTCTTCTTGATATTATTTACTCAACCCTTGACAAAAATGAGTTTCCGATTGGACTCTTCATTGACCTGAGAAAGGCCTTTGACACTGTTAATCACAATTACCTCTTACGTAAACTCCATCATTATGGAATCCGAGGCCATGCACTGGACTATATCCAATCCTATCTTAGTGACAGACTCCAATGTGTAACCATCAATAATATAACCTCTCCCACTCTACCAATAACCGTTGGAGTGTCACAGGGCAGCATCTTGGGACCTCTCCTATTTCTTATATACATCAATGATCTGCCTAGTGTCTCTAACATTCTGAAACTTATTTTGTTTGCTGATGATACTACCCTCATCTACTCTAACCCCAACCCACATACACTAAATGATGTTGTTAATAATGAACTAAAAAAAAGTCCACTTATGGATGTCAACCAATAAACTAACACTTAACATAGAAAAGACCTACTACATTTTATTTGGATGCAAATCTTCAAATGCAATTCAGCTTCAGATAGATAATGTAAACATTAGCAATAAAAATGATGGAAAGTTTCTTCGCCTATTCCTAGACAAGAGACTCAACTTCAGCACCCACATACAACACATAACTAAGAAAGTCTCTAAAACAGTTGGGATACTCTCCAAAATCAGATATTATGTACCTAACTCTGCTCTCATCTCTCTATATTATGCACTAATCTATCACTATCTTAATTATGGTATCTGTGCATGGGGTTCAACCACTGCAAACCACCACAAGTCCATCATCACCCAGCAAAAATCTGCTATCAGAATAATAACAAATTCTGCTTTCAGACAACACTCAGCCCCCTTGTTTAACTCCCTTAACATGCTAAACATAATCTCACTCCACAAATTTTCTTGTGTCAATTACATTTACAAAACCCTGTTCTTAAATGCAAATCCTGCTCTGAAACTCTCCCTGGACAGATGTATTAGGACCCATTATCACCACACCAGAAATAAATATCTCTTTGATATTCCCAAAGTTAAACTTAATCTGTGTAAACACACTATGCAAATAAAGGGACTCAGTCTATGGAACTCGCTCCCTAATGAATTGAAAAGCTGTCCAACTTTTGTGTCATTCAAAAACAAAACTAAAAAGTACCTAATCTCATCTGCATAGTTTTTTTTTTACCTTGTTGCTTTAAAATTGCACTGTATCTATTGCTACCCAATTTCCCTATCTTTATGTACCCAATCCGAACATCTTTACCATTGTGATCTTTGCTGTCTTCTTATATGTGCTATCAATCTGCTGTACGGTTTCTGTTAATCTTGTTTAAATTACCAATCAACTTGTCAATGTAATCAACCAGAGTTTTAATATACCAATGTGCTTTAATATACTTACTATTCTCTCTCATCTCATTTTTTTCTTGCAATGTATCTGTTATCATTTTACTAATTCTGCTAGAATTTACCTACTTAAAATTATCTGTTAGATTAACCCTTCAATTGCGCATCGCATCATATGATGCTTTGACCGACTTGCAGTAAATTGCGCATCGCATCATGTGATGTGTTGGAGTACTACGCAAGATTTAAACAGCCCGCGGATACACGGGGTTCACCACATCGTCATCAGGGCTCTTGTAAACAGATGCCATTTAAAAAAAAAATCGTGGGCCAAACTCCCGGGTGTTATTGGCCTCAGTATTGAGTGAGCAACCAAGCCTGACGCACGCAGCATGAGCTAACAGCACTGCTGTTCAGCTTGTGACCACAGCATCGCCTAAAAATGCCAAAATATACTTGTTCATGCTATTATGTAGCGATGATATTATTACAGAAGACCCCTGACTGTGATAAAACTGACCAGGGTTCTGATAATAGCAGGATTGTGGTGATATTTAGCGCTGTGCTCCATGGAGGGAGGAGTAATGCTGTGGGAGGGAGGATGGTGGCGTTGTCTTTTGAGTGTGTGTGGCCACCTTTTATTGACTGCACTCACCATACCAGCTTAGTGGTTCGCTATGGTAACACAAATGTAGATACTTATATATAACGTGTGTATAATGTGAGATAACAGTGAGAGTAGGAGGTTGGGAGCCGCCATTTTGGTGAGGGAGGAGCGTCGTCTGCAGGACTTGTCATGTTGTTTACTGATGACCACGATGGTCTTTGGGCACCATACCAGTTTACTTGTACAAGTATGGTGAATAAAACAGGTAGATATTTATATATAATGTGTGTATATAGCATAATAACACCACAAACAGTATTGTTGTAGGAGAAATATTAGTGTGTCTGGCCTTGAGGGCGGCCGCCACCAGCTGACTGTGCGAGTAGCTACGTCTTTGTGCCTTTACTCACCATACAAGCTTAGATGTACAGTTATGGTGAACAAAACATGTAAATACTTATATATAACGTCTGTATATAAAAGCAAAAACAGTATGGTGGGTGGAGAATGGTGGCAAGTCAGGTGAGGTGAGGTGAGGGAGGGAGTGGCAGCCAGTGGCAGCCAGTCACTGCCTGCCACTGCCACTGCCACTCAGCATACCAACTTAGTGGTTCGTCATGGTGAACAAAACATGCAGATACTTATATATAACCTGTGTATATAGTGTAATAACCGACAAAGTATTTGTTCACTGTTTGATGAACATAATTGAATCAACAATATGCACACCATATTTTTGATTACAGTGATGATTCACTCATTTTATTATATAAATATATCACACTACACACTATTGAATAATATTACAGCAAAAAAACTACGAAAAATCAATCAGAGACATTGAAATAATTAGGTAATTAACTCTTTGTGGAAATTCCGGCCTGACAGCTGGCGATCAACAGACCGCCTGGGACGCACGCTCAGTCAGCGCCTGATTTTTGCCAGAATTCCCCGCCCTATAGTGGGCAATATATGCCACTTACAATTTTTTTTATTATTTTTCCACTGATCAGTGAACACAAATTAACAGGTTAGGAAGAAAAAATTATATATATATATATATATATATATATATATATATATATATATATATATATATATATATATATATATATATATATATATATATATATATATATATATATATATATATATATATATATAAATATATATATATATATTTTTTTTTTTTATGCACCTGTGGGGTGTCAAATGGTATATAGCTATGCACCATTTAAGGGTTAAGGACCTGCCCGAAATGCTGCGCGTGGTAGTGGCTTTACAAGATTGTAAATACTATGTATTCTCTCTAACCCAATGTACCTTCTTGTATATAAATAAATAAATAAATAAATAAATAAATAAATAAATAAATAAATAAAATAAAATAAACATAGTTCCAATCTACAAAAGTGGCAGCAGGGAAGACCCCCTTAATTATCCTGTATCATATAATTAGACCTGTGTCATTGACAAGTGTTAATAGTGAAAGTATTGGAAAAACTAATCAAAACTAAATGGGTAGAACATCTGGAGAGAAATGATATGATATCATCGATAATATTATATATAAATGATATGATCTGTCTGATAAATATCAGACAGACAGTATGGTTTTCGTTCTGGAAGATCCTGTGTGTCGAATTTACTCAGTTTCTATGATCGAGCCACAGACATTTTACAGGAAAGAGATGGTTGGATTGACTGCATCTATCTAGACCTAAAAAAGGCTTTCAACAGAGTTCCGCATAAGAGGTTGTTCTGGAAATTAGAAAATATTGGAGGGGTGACAGGTAAGCTTCTAACATGGATGAAAAATTTTCTAACTGATAGAAAAATGAGGGCAGTAATCAGAGGCAATGTATCGGACTGGAGAAATGTCACAAGTGGAGTACCACAGGGTACTTGCACCAGTGATGTTTGTCTACATAAATGATATACCAGTTGGTATACATAACATGTTTGCTGATGATGCTAAGATAATAGGAAGGATAAGAAACTTCGATGATTGTCATGCCCTTCAAGATGACCTGGACAAAATAAGTATATGGAGCACTACTTGGCAAATGGTATTTAATGTGAATTAAATGTTATGTTATGGAATGCGTAATAGGAGAACATAGACCCCACACAACCTATATATTATGTGAGAAATCTTTAAAGAATTCAGATAAGAAAGAGATCTAGGGGTGGTTCTAGATAGAAAACTATCACCTGAGGACCACATAAAGAACGTGCGAGGAGCCTATGCCGCGCTTTCTAACTTCAGAATTGCTTTTAAGTACATGGATGGCAATATACTAAAGAAATTGTTAACGACTTTTGTTAGGCCAAAGATAGAATATGCAGCAGTTGTATGGTGCCCATATCTTAAGAAGCACATCAACAAACTGGAAAAGGTGCAAAGACGTGCTACTAAGTGGCTCCCAGAACTGAAGGGCAAGAGCTACAAGGAGAGGATAGAGGCATTAAATATGCCAAAACTAGAAGACAGAAGAAAAAGAGGTGATATGATCACTACGTACAAAATTGTAACAGGAATTGATAAAATCGATACGGAAGATTTTATGAGACCTGGAACTTAAAAAACAAGAGGTCATAGATTTAAACTAGCTAAACACAGATGCCGAAGAAATATAAGAAAATTCATTTTCGCAAACAGAGTGGTAGACAGTTGGAACAAGTTAGGTGAGAAGGTGGTGGAGGCCAAGACCGTCAGTAGTTTCAAAGCGTTATATGATAAAGAGTGCTGGGAAGACGGGACACCACGAGCATAGCTCTCATCCTGTAACTACACTTTTGTAACTACACTTTAATTATTACTGGACTCCTGGCTGACTGGTGGTGACACTGGACTCCTGGCTGACTGGCTGTGACACTGGACTCCTGGCTGACTGGTGGTGACACTGGACTCCTGGCTGACTGGCGGTGACACTGGACTCCTGGCTGACTGGTGGTGACACTGGACTCCTGGCTGACTGGCTGTGACACTGGACTCCTGGCTGACTGGTGGTGACACTGGACTCCTGGCTGACTGGCTGTGACACTGGACTCCTGGCTGACTGGTGGTGACACTGAACTCCTGGCTGACTGGCTGTGACACTGGACTCCTGGCTGACTGGCTGTGACACTGGACTCCTGGCTGACTGGCTGTGACACTGGACTCCTGGCTGACTGGCAGTGACACTGGACTCCTGGCTGACTGGCGGTGACACTGGACTCCTGGCTGACTGGCTGTGACACTGGACTCCTGGCTGACTGGTGGTGACACTGGACTCCTGGCTGACTGGCTGTGACACTGGACTCCTGGCTGACTGGCTGTGACACTGGACTCCTGGCTGACTGGCTGTGACACTGGACTCCTGGCTGACTGGTGGTGACACTGGACTCCTGGCTGACTGGTGGTGACACTGGACTCCTGGCTGACTGGTGGTGACACTGGACTCCTGGCTGACTGGTGGTGACACTGGACTCCTGGCTGACTGGTGGTGACACTGGACTCCTGGCTGACTGGTGGTGACACTGGACTCCTGGCTGACTGGTGGTGACACTGGACTCCTGACTGACTGGCTGTGACACTGGACTCCTGGCTGACTGGTGGTGACACTGGACTCCTGGCTGACTGGTGGTGACACTGGACTCCTGGCTGACTGGCGGTGACACTGGACTCCTGGCTGACTGGTGGTGACACTGGACTCCTGGCTGACTGGCGGTGACACTGGACTCCTGGCTGACTGGCGGTGACACTGGACTCCTGGCTGACTGGTGGTGACACTGGACTCCTGGCTGACTGGTGGTGACACTGGACTCCTGGCTGACTGGTGGTGACACTGGACTCCTGGCTGACTGGTGGTGACACTAGACTTCTGGCTGACTGGTGGTGACACTTGACTTCTGGCTGACTGGCTGTGACACTGGACTCCTGGCTGACTGGTGGTGACACTGGACTCCTGGCTGACTGGCGGTGACACTGGACTCCTGGCTGACTGGTGGTGACACTGGACTCCTGGCTGACTGGCGGTGACACTGGACTCCTGGCTGACTGGTGGTGACACTGGACTTCTGGCTGACTGGCTGTGACACTGGACTCCTGGCTGACTGGTGGTGACACTGGACTCCTGGCTGACTGGTGGTGACACTGGACTCCTGGCTGACTGGCGGTGACACTGGACTCCTGGCTGACTGGCTGTGACACTGGACTCCTGGCTGACTGGTGGTGACACTGGACTCCTGGCTGACTGGTGGTGACACTGGACTCCTGGCTGACTGGCGGTGACACTGGACTCCTGGCTGACTGGTGGTGACACTGGACTCCTGGCTGACTGGTGGTGACACTGGACTCCTGGCTGACTGGTGGTAACACTGGACTCCTGGCTGACTGGTGGTGACACTGGACTCCTGGCTGACTGGTGGTGACACTGGACTCCTGGCTGACTGGTGGTGACACTGGACTCCTGGCTGACTGGCAGTGACACTGGACTCCTGGCTGACTGGTGGTGACACCTGGTGGGGGGGGGAAGGAGAGAAGCAGTTGGGTGATTTGTTAGCTATTTGTGGGTAGTTTAGGGCATTGGTATTTGTTTGTGCCAAACATTCCTTCATGAATGGTGGTTTCATGAATGTTTGAGTTTTGTGACCAACTTTCATGCTTTTTGAGACATTCCATCAGTGTGCAGTTGAAACCCTGTGCTTCCCCAACTTGTGGTCCCTGGTGTTGGTAATAAACCATATGAAAGTCAGAAATGCCTTGTAAGACAGTATTAACCCTGGTTACCACGGTTTATAACTGTTAATAATCCCCTCTACTATTTACAGAATATGATGCGGATGGTACTGGTGGTTATGACCGGGTTGGTGGTGAATGCTGTCCCCAACTTTGCCATTCTGATGAGTTTGATTGGTGCAACATGCTGCACTCTTTTGGCCTTTATCCTTCCAGCAGCTTTTCATCTCTCAATATTCAAACAGTAAGTTTATAGTGGAGAGAAGGAGTCACTCAAGCTACTACTCTACATGTTTACTGATGATCTCTAAATGTTTTCTTGTTCCACCCGTACTTCTTTAATAGATCGGTCATATTTTAGTGAAAGACAGTGTTCATCATTGTTGATGTCGCTAAACTCAATACTCTATATGAGCTGCTCGAGTGTATTTGGGGTGCTCTATATGAGCTGCTTGAGTGTATTTGGGGTGCTCTATATGAGCTGCTCAAGTGTATTTGGGGTGCTCTATATGAGCTGCTGGAGTGTATTTGGGGTGCTCTATATGAGCTGCTGGAGTGTATTTGGGGTGCTCTATATGAGCTGCTCGAGTGTATTTGGGGTGCTCTATATGAGCTGCTCGAGTGTATTTGGGGTGCTCTATATGAGCTGCTCGAGTGTATTTGGGGTGCTCTATATGAGCTGCTCGAGTGTATTTGGGGTGCTCTATATGAGCTGCTGGAGTGTATTTGGGGTGCTCTATATGAGCTGCTGGAGTGTATTTGGGGTGCTCTATATGAGCTGCTCGAGTGTATTTGGGGTGCTCTATATGAGCTGCTCGAGTGTATTTGGGGTGCTCTATATGAGCTGCTCGAGTGTATTTGGGGTGCTCTATATGAGCTGCTCGAGTGTATTTGGGGTGCTCTATATGAGCTGCTCGAGTGTATTTGGGGTGCTCTATATGAGCTGCTCGAGTGTATTTGGGGTGCTCTATATGAGCTGCTCGAGTGTATTTGGGGATGATCCAAAACTAGTAGGGAGTGTTTACAAAGGTTCTCACTGTTAACATTAGCTTCTTATGCTGTGACCCCTTCAGTGATGAGTTTAAGTGCACCGTTTGGGGGAGGGGGAGGTAGAGGGGTGTGCAGGGAGGTGGGAATGGCTACATGTCTCAGGAGGAGGAGGAGAGAGAACTTGCATGTTGCTCCCAAGCCTGACTAGGCTCCTGACCTCAACATTGCAAAGTTTTCTATACAAACATGCATAATTTTCTGGCGAGAGCTCTGTCGGCTCCCTGGAGCTATCCCACGCTGATATGCTAATGTCAGACTTTGGCATCAGTCATGTGTATGGAGTTCTTAGGCCTACCGGGGACCACGGCCAGAACCGGGCCCCCCCTCAGTGAGGCAAGGGGAGCAATGGCCTATAGAAACCCCCGTGTGATTGGAAGCATTCCGTGTCTGCCATCGACTGGATCAGGCAACCAGAAAGGTAAGGGCCCCAAAACAAACCCCTATTATGGTTAAAATTGCTACCAAAAGCCAAACTAGTGGCTAGAACTTCCCAACAAAAAATAAGCAAACTAGTGTGACGTCACACGTCGCCGCGCCACTGTCTGCCCAGCTTCCCCCTCCCCGGGAGGGGGAAGGGGGAGCCCCAGACCCTCCACGCCGGCTACCCACACCTCAGTTCTTGAGGCTGATGCTATAGGCGAAGGTTGTGTGCTCTGGCTCCAGTGGTCTCCGTGGTGTAGTGGTAAGACACTCGCCTGGCGTTCCGCGAGCGCTATGTCATGGGTTCGTATCCTGGCCGGGGAGGATTTACTGGGCGCAATTCCTTAACTGTAGCCTCTGTTTAACGCAACAGTAAAATGTGTACTTGGATGAAAAAACGATTCTTCGCGGCAGGGGATCGTATTCCAGGGACCATAGGATTAAGGACTTGCCCGAAACGCTACGCGTACTAGTGGCTGTACAAGAATGTAACAACTCTTGTATATATCTCAAAAAAAAAAAAAAAAAAAAAAAAAAAAAAAAAAAAAAGTGTTGCTACAGCACTGTGCTTCGTGTGTGGTGTTTGTTTTCTGTGGGTGCGAGAGCCAGGAGTTATCTTTGGTACTTGGGCTGTATGCGCCTAGGGCTGCCTTCTCTAGGTGTCCTGTAAGTACTGGCCTTGGGGCTTGGGGCCACCTTCCACAGGCTCCTCGGGACCTGCCTCTGCTGGTCCGTTCTACCGTTCGGTTTTTCGGCCTCCTGTTGGGCTCTTGGGTGTTCTGTTCTCCCTTGTTACCCACAAGTAAGAGGCAGTTTGCACTAGTTGGGGCGCAGGGTGCTGCGCAGCTTTGTATTCCCGATATAGCGGCCGGCTCTGTTCCTTGGAGTTCGCTGTCCTCTTGCGGGATTTTGTTTTTCTTTTTGTTTTGGCCTTGTGGGGGGTTCTGCCCTATTATTCCACTGGTGTTTGCCCTTCAACGGTTCTCCTTGGTGGCGCCCCTTGCTAGGTCCCCGTGCAGCCCGTCTTCCAAAAATGGGGTGGTAAATGTAAGGAGACAAATAAGTGCAATTATGTACTATTCATAGCAGTTAGGAATTGTACTTATTTTCACTTAGTATTAAATCGTACTGTCAAATATATTGTAAATATTTGAGTTTACCTGAGAAACTGAATAGAAAACCACAGCTTCACCTAAACGTCTTAGTTTTTGAAGATGATAATTTTATTGCTTCTTAATTACAATTAGTACTTAACCTATAGCTATATTGATATTACAGTTTTATAAAACTAATAAAACAAAACTAAAATATATCAATAAATTGTAAAATAGCTCAGGATATTTTAAAATTTTGTATAAAATCTATACAGTATTGTTTAATAAACCAGAAAAAGAAATTCCTGATATTTAAAACTTGTGTATTGTATATTGAAATTGAAAACTTCATCCTAAAATTCTGAGTGTCTTAACAGAAAACGAGGAGAATTAAATCGGGGGAAGGAGTTGGGTAAATGTAACAGCCCCATAAGTGCAATTATTCACTGTTTATGACAGTAAGAAAGTGTACTTATTACACTTAGTATTAAATCGTACTGTCAATTCGGAGGATGGATTGCCCCGTGAGTGTACACGTCCCTGGGGTACAGCTATGGAGGTTTGCTTGGTAGTTTTGGGCGCCGGTTAGCTTCACCCTGCCTGGGACTACCTGAGTGCGAGTCCTCTTAAAGTAAACGCTCAGGACCCTGGGAATCCCCTAGGGGGCGCGTGGGTTCAATGGATGTGACCCCGGAGTCCCCGCTCACTATGTGCGAGTTTGAGGGTTGCTCGGTCCCCTTGTCTCGGGGTGACCCTCATTGTTTTTGCCTCTGCCACGCTGCCTGTTGGGTCTGTGATACTTTTGACCCTGAGTCCTGTGAGTGTTGCTGCTTGCTTGTGACTCAATTTACCTGATCCTCTGATGATTCTATTTGGGTACAGGCGGCACGTGCGTTGCAAGCTAGGTTTCGTCTGTTGCAAAGCGCTTGGTTGGTTGCTCACCCGGATGCCCCGGGGCTGCCCCACTTTGCTTTTCGAGACCCGGACTTGGGGGTGGGGGTCTCCTCAATCCTGGTTAGGTCCGCACCTCCTCATCCTTCCCCTCCTGTTGTTTGTTCTGGCCCCCCCCCCCCCTTTCCCTGCTTCCGGCTCCGAAACATCTAAGGGTTTCGAAGTCGGAGCAGGGGTTACTTGATCTTGAGACTCGGGCAGCTTCGGGGGATGCCCCTTCCGGGGGGGGGGGGTGGCAGAGACATTCAAGTCTTGTCTCCTGGCTGAAGCTTCTAGGTCTGAGCAGTGGGCCCCCTTTCTTCAGGCTTCTACGGCTGCTCCGTCCTTGTCTTGTGGGGTCGGTGCTTGGGGAGAGGACTCGGTCTAGGGCCGTGGTGAAGGACCTCGAGACTGGGGAGGGGCTGACTTGGGGGCCTTGGGCCCCGCTGGACCCCGCATGGATTTTTCTTCCCTCTGAGCGGGGCTTGTTGTTACAAGGTGTGGGATTTTCTTCCCTCCCCCCCCCCCCCCCCCCTCTGTGTACGAGTTGGATTTGGTGTCGGCCCCTCCCTGGGTTCGGTTCCGTGTTCCCCTGGGTGCGTTGGTTCTGTCTTTCCGGAGGTTTTCGGCTTATCGCATCCAACCTGGTGTGGTGCGGGTAGCCCTTACAACGTATCTCCTGTGTGACCCGGATTATGCCTCGAAAATGGATCCTTCCGAGTTCAGGTTTTGGACTTTGTTTCCTTTCTGGCTCCGTTACGAGGTTCTGGAGTCTACCTGGCTAGCGGACTGCACCTTGTTTGTTCTGGGTTCCTGGCATTCCTTCTGTTGTTCCCGCACGCTGGAGTGGCAGGAAGCTTCCACAGTGTTTCAGGTTTTCCTGGGGGGCGATCTTGAGTACCTGAATGAGTACTTGTATGCCCCTGCCCTTCCCCGCAATGTGGGCGTTGTTCAGCTCCATGTGCAGGTTTCCACCCTTTCGGCAGCGCTCGTGGCGGAGGACTTGTGCACCATGGGCCTTTTGGCTTTGGCATTGTATTTTTTTTTCCTCCTGGAGCTGTCATCGGATTGGCTAGTGGAGGATATGAGGACGCTTGGGTCCGTCCCGGGGTCCGGCGCCTTGTCCTCGGCAGCGCATTCGTCGGCTGCTTTGTTGAAACTTTTCGCGCCGATTTTGCGGGATGCGGCTTCCCTGTTTTATGCTTTCTGTCTCGCGTGTCGGCAGGCGGTGCTGGGTTCCTCACATGGAATCTGCTTGGGCTTAGGCTCTTAGGCTGTCGTCGCCTTTTTGTCCTCTTCTGTTTGAGGAGTCGGCCGTGGCGCAGTTTATCCAGGCTGCGTCATCGGCTTGTCGTCCGATATCGGACTTGTTGGTTTTCCGGGGGTCCCGTGGTGGGTCTTCCCGGAAGGGTCGTGCCAGGGCTCGGGGTTTCCCTCGTCGTGGAAGGCCTCTGGTGTTAGGTTCGGGTTCGGCTCCTGTTTCGGACACGCCCTCGTCTGGTCGGCGCGTGTTCGCTCTGTGCGGGGTTCTGGGTCTCGTAAGGGGTGCTGGCCCTTTCGCGGTTTGCCCCATTGACGGGGCGATGGGGGGGAGGCTTCTGCTGTTTGCCCATGCCTGGTCCAACAATTCGTGGGCATTTCGGGTCGTGTCTGTCGGCCTGCGGTGGCGTTGGGTGCCCTCTTCCCCCTTTCGGGGGGTTGGGGCTGGCAGGGCAGGTTTCTTCCCCTACGCTCTGTCAGGTCGTCTTGGAGTGGGTTCGCTTGGGCGTCGTCAAAACGACGTCGTCTCTCAGATGGGTTTCCCATCTGTTTCTGGTCCCGAAACGGAACTGTGCGGACCTGAGGTTCATTCTGGACTTGTCCCGTCTGAACCCCTAGGTTCATTGCCCCTCCTTTTGGATGACTACGCTGTCTCAGGTTCGGCTCCTCTTGGAGCTGGGCGCTAGGATGGTGTCTCTGGATCTCCGGGACGCATATTGGCATGTCCCGATTCATCTGAGGTTCCGAGACTGACTCAGTTTTGTTGTGGTTCATCTAAGTTACCACTTTTGTTGTCTTCCGTTCAGGTTGAACCTGGCACCTCGCGTGTTCATGCACCTTACGCGGGTCGTGGTGGCCCGTTTGCGTCTCTTAGGTTTTCGGATGTTGGCTTACTTCAACGACTGGCAGGTTTGGGCTCCCAGCCGGTCGGCTTGCTTGCTAGCCAGGGATTTAGTTCTTTCCCAGCTCGCCGGGTTCGGGTTCTTGGTGAACTGGAGGAAGTCCCATCTGGTCCCCTCTCAGGTTCGGACTTGGCTGGGTCTCGTTTGGGACTCTCAGACCGCTTTCTTGTCTCTCCCCCCGAAGTATCTCCTGCAGCTGTGGTCCCACCTTCGTCTGTTTCTGGTGGGCCCTCGGGTCACCCGGCAGTTGCTCGAGGGGCTGTGCGGTAGTCTAAACTTCGCGATGGTAGTCTACCAGCTTGATCGGGTTTGGCTTCATCAGGTGTTCTGGTTCCTTTGGGGTCGCCCCTTCTGCCTCTCTCATGATTGCTGGGTTCAACCCCCGGGGGCCTTGCATCAACTGCTGCATCGCCGGCTTCCTCTTCGGGTTTTTTAGGGTTCAGTGCCTTGGCGCCTACCCGAGCCCTCGCTCGATGTGTACACAGATGCGTCGTCTCTCGGCTGGGACTTTGTGACCAGTGCTCACCAGGCCAGTCAGGGGTGTTGGGGTCCATCCTTCCATCCAGCGGAGCAGGAGTTCGCGGCAGTGTGGTTTGCTCTTCGGAGGATTCGGGTCGCCCGCGGATCGACGATTCGGCTCCATTCAGACTGCTCTCCGGTGAATCATTGCCTGAACCGCGGGGGGTTCGATGCGGTCCTTATCACTTTGGGATTGGTCGCTTCGGGTGACTCGTCTGCTGAGTTCTTGGGGTTTGGCTCTCCTGGCAGTTCACGTACAGGGAGTGTCCAGTGTCTTAGCCGACGGCCTGTCTCGCTTCGTTCCCCTCTCCACGGAGTGGACGGTCGACAACGCTTCCTTCCGTTGGCTTTGCCAGACGTTTGGGCGCCCCGAGGTGGACCTCTTCGCGTCAGCGTGGTCAATGCGCCTTCCCGAGTATGAGGTGCCCTTCCCCAATCGCGAGGCCGTCCGGGTCGATGCCTTTTGGCTGGACTGGTCGAGGTGGGGGTTCCTGTACCTCTTTCCCCCGGTTCTGCTGTTGCTCCAGGTCCTGACTCGCTTGGAGACTTACCAGGGGAGAGTTGTCCTTCTGGACCCTTGGTGACCGGCCCAGCCATGGTTTCAGGCGCTGCATGTTCAGTGTCTGAACCCGAGGGTTTTCCCGCAGCTCCACCTCTTTCAGCAGATTGGGCCAGTACGTCACGTGCCTGGATCGATCTTCACCTCGAGTCTTCGCATATGGTTTTTTTGACTCGAGTCTCTCATCATCTCTATGGTGATCAGGTGGCCTCCTTGTTGGTGTCCCACCTGAGGGCTTCTCTCGGCAGCAGTATGAAGTTTCCTGGCGGTCCTTCTGTTTCTTTTTGCGTCTTCGTCGTGTTCGTTCTTTGTCTGTTAGAATGGTCTTGTCCTTTCTCTCTTGGTTGTTTCAGGACCGTCATCTTATGCCTAACACTGTCGCCTCGTATCATGCGGCGCTGGCAGAACCGCTTCAGCTTGCCTTCGGTATCGATGTTACGCCTGCGCCATTTTGCAAGCTGTCTCATGCTTTGTTTCACCTCAGGCCTACTCATGCTCCACCTAAGCCGTCCTGGTTTTTGGACAGAGCAAGCTCGTTTACTTTTCGTCTCCTCATTTCGTTGTGGCCCCTTCGGTCCGGGTTTGCTTCTCCAAGGCTCTTTTCTTGTTGGCATTAGCTTCTGGAGGTCGGGTCGGGGAACTTCATGCTCTCCTCCGGTGCAGGGGTTTCTGCTCTTTTGCTCGTGGAGATCATTTTGTTCATTTGCAGCTGTCTCCTTTTTTTCTGGCGAAGAATGAGACTGCTGCGTTTCCGGATGGGTCCGTGGGTGGTTGATACTTGGTTGGTACGGCCGGGGGTGCATCATGCTTTGTGTCCTGTTGTGGCGCTTCGCCGTTATTTGCGCACCACAGCTTCTGTGTCCGGGGACGCGCTTTGGATTGATCTGGTTTCCCTTTCTTCCCTGTTCGCGGATTCGGGTCTCCCAGGTTGTCTGCAGGGTTATCAAATTCAGCCAGCCTGCAGTCTATCCCTGTGCCCATGATGTCCGTAAGTTCGCGACTCTTGCTGCCATCTTTGGAAATATGTCTTGGTCTGATATTCGGGCGCGGGGTTTTTGGCGGTCGAACAGGGTCCTGGCTGCTCGTTACTTCATGAATGTCCCTGGGCCCCATCGGGCCTGTGTTGCTTTGGGTCGGCGGTTGCAGCCAGTTGTCTCGGCTTCGAGTTGAGGAGTAAGCGACGACCGCCTCCCGGGTAAGTCCCTCTTTTTCCGTCTCTGAGTAGTTAGCTCCGAGGAACCAACGGGGCTTCCCCCAGAAAACCAGCATTGAATGTAATGAAATGCCGTCTCCAGAGGCAACAGGAACCGGTTGCCGCTTAGGTGGCAGGTCGCGAAACACCTTGACGCCCTAACCAGCACAATACCAGTCCCTACCCAGGGCCAAACAAGGGCCCCCAAGCCCCAGCTGGTCCCAAGGGCGAGGCAAATGCCGAGCAGCAAGAACCTCTACGGGAATAGTTCCCGAATGCCCCAAGGAAGATAATCCTGTTACGCAAGGGCAGTACACGAAGGGCACTTAGGGAAGGAAACCCCTAAGCGCATGCAGCCCCGGCACTGATGAGGTACTGGCCACCGCACACCACAACACACGGCAGTGAACCCCACACAAGGCAAACACCGCCTAGGAAACTGAGGCCAGAGAAGCGTCTATCCCGGTTGACATTAGTTTACGAACTGATGCTAGGCAGCCGGCGCTGTAGGTCTGGGGCTCCCCCCTCCCCCTCTCGGGGCGGGGAGGGCTGCGCGGATGATCGGCGTGGCAGTAAAGTATGATGTTTGCTTGTATCCTTGTTTCCTTGGGATTGTAGGGAGTTTCTACCTCTCTGTTCGGTTTTTTGTTTTAGTTTACCATGTGGGGTTTGTTTTGTTATGCCTACCTTTCTGGGTGCCTAACCCCGGTCGATGGCAGATAAGGAAAACCCCAACCACAAGGGGGTTTTCCAGGGCCATTGCTCCCTGAAACCTCTCTGAAGGGGCCAGGTTCTGGCGCTGGTCCCGGGTAGGTCTGAACTCCTTAGCTAATATCCCGATCTAATATAACATACATTAGCCCAATAAGCTCCAGGAAGCCTCCGGGGCTCACCCAGAAAATGGCGTTTCATTAGTGTCAAAGCTGGTTTTTTCGTCTTTTTGACATCCAGCCTCAGAACTGAGGTGTGGGTAACCGGCGTTAAGGGTCTTGGGCTCCCCCTTCCCCCTCCCAGGGAGGGGAGAGCTGCGCAGACAGCGGCGCGGCGACGTGTGACGTCACACTAGTTTGCTTGTTTTGTGTTGGAGAGTTCTATCCACTAGTTTGACTTTTGGTAGCAATTTTAATCAGAATAGGGGTTTGTTTTGGGGCGCTTACCTTTCTGGGTGCCTGATCTGGTCGATGGCAGACATGGAATGCTTCCAACTACACGGGGGTTTCAATAGGCCATTGCTCCCCTTGCCTCTCTGAGGGGACCCGGTTCTGGCCGTGGTCCCTGGTTGGCCTAAGAACTCCATACACATGACTCATGCCAGTCTGACATTAGCATATGAGCCTAGTATAGCTCCGGGGAGCCTCTGGGACTCACCAAGAAAATGCCGTTTCATTACATTCAACGCTGGTATTTTGCTGCTTTACCCTGTTCCCTGGAGGCTTTTATTATTTTGGTTAATAATGCCAAGGCACTTTAACAATACTCTTCTGACCATTCTGTAGTCCACTGCAACATTTGTTCCATGTTGCATAATCGTGTTTTGATTTGCTTCTCATATTTGTTTTGTGCAAACTTTAGTTAAATTTGTCTGGTAACTTTAAATTAATTTGTTTCAGAAGATTAACCAAGCGACAGAGGTACTTTGACATAATGCTGATTGTGCTGGGTTCTTTCGGATCTGTCGTTGGTCTGTGGGATGCCCTCAACCGCATGCATGAAGGACACGAATCATTGCTTGATGTCAATGAATTCTCATCAGTAAAAAATGCAACCTTGAATAATATTCATGCAGCAGTCTCTGTTGCTCCAGTTGATTATATGAAGACTTTATCTACTTCAGTGTTGTCAAGTATTTCCACAGCAGAGGGCAAATTTAATGAGACTAATAAAAGTGAAGGACTGACTAGGAAAAGTATTCAAACTAAAACTCAGTCACATAATAATACAGCAATTGTAGCAACAGATAAAGCAAAACTGTTAGAGACAAATGCCACATCAACTAGAGCAGCAGGTGTAAAAGTTTGGGTTAAGAGTAATACTGCTCCAACCAGTGCTTCATCCCAGCCATCTGATGTAGTCAATACATTAACTGCATCATTGATTGCTCCAAAAGAGGCAAGTAGTGTACCAGTTTCTGACTCGCAGATAAGTACTGGTGAAGATCATCAGGCAAAAACGGCGTCTGTACTGAAAACTTCAGGTGCTGTCCTTCCTACTAGTGAGGTTGCTCTAGAACCCTCACATTTCATTCCAAATGACAGTAATACTTGAACAGTGCTTATGTATACAATGTTAATATGTTAATATTGTACATATGTTGTAAGATATCCATGCTATTATGTTTGTAATATGTGAAATATTTTTCTGGTTCGTTAAAACTTGCATACTTGAGTACACAATTGTTGTGGTAAAATTCTCAATTAGGTGTCAGGTTGAAGAAAATGTTGTGCAATACTAATATTGTGATATAAAGAAATCAACACTTTAACTTTCCATAAAATTTAATTTATTGTACAATATTATTTAATTTAGATTTTTTAAGATTATCCCACTTTTTCTGGGGGGAGCCTCTTCATCTCCCAGGAGCTATCCGGGCTGATATGAATGTATTTGACCGTGACATCAGTCAAAGCGAATGGAGTTCTTAGGCCTACCGGGGACGATGAGCCATAACCTGGGTCTCCCGGAGAGGCACGAGGACCAATGGCCTATAGAAATCGCCCGTGTAGTTGGAAATCATTCTGTCTGCCATCTACCAGGTCAGGCACCCAGAAAGGTAGGTGCCTCAAAACCAACCCTATCTGGTTACAAATTTGCTACTAAAAGCCGAACTGTTAGACAAGACTGCCCAAATTAAAATGAGCATACAAGCATGACGTCACAACAATCACCACGCTGTTGTCTGTGCAGCTCCCTCCTCCCCAGGAGGGGGGAATGGGGAGCTCCAGACTTCCCGGACCGGCTATCCACCCCTAGTTCTGAGGCTTATGCGAGACCTGGCAGTCGTGCGACTCTGGTTCCAGACTTTGTCCAATGTTGTGTCTTGTGGTGTAGTCCAGTCCTGTGGTGGTGTGTGAGCCAGGAGTAATTTCACAAATACTCATGCTGCAAGAACCTAGGGTTACCTTCCCTAGGTGCCCTGTAAGTACTGCCCTTGTGGCTTGGAGTTACCTTCCACAAGTCGCTTGGGACCTACCTCTGCCATGGTCTTTTGCTGCTCGGAGATTGCCCACCCTTGATGTCAGCTGGGGTGTTTCTTGCACCACTGTTTGCCTCTGGGAAGGAAGTAGCTTCATCACTGGTAGGGGCACAAAAATACTGTGCAGCTAGTTTTCACATAATACAGCAGCCGACTCTGTTCAGCCTGTGACGTTGTACTTGTGAGAGGTTTTTCTTTTATTTTTGTTTTCTGCCTGGTGGAGGGTGTGCCCCTTGGTGTTGTTGACCCTTTTACATGTATTCTTGGTGGTCCTTTGCTAGGTCCCCGTGTGTGTGCTCATTACAGGGGTTCAGCAATTTGTAGTTCGCTTGGTAGTTTGGGGCGCTGGTTAGCAGTACCTTGCCTGGGCTTCCCTTAGCAGTGTGTCAAAGGGCCCTGGAAATCCCTACTGGAGCACAGTGGTCCAATGGATGCGTCCCCTGGGTTCCAGCTTGCTTTTTTTTATATTTTTTTTAGATATATACTAGAGTTGTTACATTCTTGTACAGCCACTAGTACGCGTAGCGTTTCGGGCAGGTCCCTGGAATACGATCCCCTGCCGCGAAGAATCGTTTTTTCATCCAAGTACACATTTTACTGTTGCGTTAAACAGAGGCTACAGTTAAGGAATTGCGCCCAGTAAATCCTCCCCGGCCAGGATACGAACCCATGACATAGCGCTCACGGAACGCCAGGCGAGTGTCTTACCACTACACCACGGAGACTTTGTATGAGTTTGAGGGTTGCTCTGTCCCCTTGTCTCAGGGGGTGATAATCACCTGTTATGCCTCAGTCATGCTGCCTGTTGGACCAGTCACACCTTCAACTCGGAGTCCTGCAAGTGGTGTTTCTTGCTGGTTCTCCAGTTCACGCAATCCACTGATCTTAATAATCAGGTGCAGGTAGCTTCAGCGTTGCATGTGCATTTTAGGTTGCTGCAGCGCGCTTGGTTGGTTGTTCGCCCGGATGCCCCGAGGCAGTCCAGTTTTGGTTATTGGGACCCGAACTTGGGGTCGTTAGTCGCCTCGACTTTGGTTTTGTCCGCGCCCCTTTGTCGTTCCCCTGCTGTTGTTCGTCCTATTCCTCCTTTCCCCTTTTCCTGCAAACAGCTCCTAAGTGGTTGAGGGTTTCGGAGTTGAGGCAGGGTTTAGTTGATGGTGAGACTCGGGCAGTTCCGAGGGATGACCCATCCAGTGTGGCGTCAGAGACATTCGAGCCCGCTCCTCCAGTCAGTGCACCTGGGTCTGACCAGTGGGCCCCCCCTTCTTTCCTGCTTTTTTGGTGGACCTTGCCTTTACTTTTGAGGCAGAGGGTTTGGAGGACAGCTCCACCCCGGGTCCAGGTGTGGAGGTTCCCGGGGTGAGGGAGGATCTGACTTGAGGGGGCTTGTTGTTACAGGGGGTGGCGTTTTCTTATCCTCCCTCCCTGTACGAGTTTAATATAGTGTCAACACCTCCCAGGGTTTGGTTCTGAGATATCCTGGATACTTTAGTTCCTTCCAGAGGTTTTCGGCCACCCGCATCCCACCTCATGAGGTGTGGGAGGCCATTGTGGCTTACCTCCTGTGTGACCTGGATTATGCCTCAATAATGGATCCTGCTTCTTTTTGAGTTTGGTTCTTCCTTTCCTTATTGGATGCATTACAAGGTTCTGGAGTCATCCTGGTTGGCAGACTGTCCTTTCTTTTCGTTAGGGGCATGGCATACGTTCTGTTGGTCCCGCACGCTTGAGTAGCGAGAGGCTCTTACCGTTGGTTAGGTTTACTTGGAGGGCAAGTTTGAACGCCTCAGTGCGTGTTTGTTCGCCCCTGCCATTCCACGGGATGTTGGCCAGGTGCAGCTTCACGTGCAGGTTCCCTCCCTTTCAGTGACCCTGGTTGCTGAGAACTTGGTGCCCATGGCCATTTGGCTTCAGTCCTCCGTTCCTTTTCCCTTCTCGAGCTATCTTCGGACTGGCTTGAGGAGGTTGTGGAGGCACTGGGTGCCGATCCTGGTTCTGGTGTGGTCTCAGTGGTGAAGGCGTCGGTTGCTTTGTTAAAGCTGTTTGCGATGATCCTGCAGGAGGCACTGTCTGTTCTTTGCTTCTCGCCTCGTGTGCCATCAGGCAGTTTTTTAAATCCGCCTAGGCCCTGGCGCTTAGGTTTTCTTTTCCTTTTTGTCCCTTGTTGTTTGCAGAGTCTGAGGTGGTGCAATATCCGCAAGCAGCAGCTTCTAGTTGTCGTCTCATGTAGGAATTGTTGGTTCTCCAGGAAGGGGGAGGGAAGCATGGGGGGTTCTTCCTAGAAGGGTCGTGTCAGGCCTCTGGGTTCCCCTCATCGTGGTAGACTGTGGTGCCAGTTTCTGTGCTGGTGCAGCCTTTGCAGCCAGCGATGTCTGGTTGGTGCAATAATTGCTCATTTCGTCTGTCGTAAGGGGCGTGAGCCGTTTTGTGGTTTGCCCTTTGATGGGACAATGGGGGGGGGGGGAGGCTCGTGCTGTTTGCCCATGCCTGGTCCCATGATTTGTGGGCATTTCAGGTCGTTTCTTGTGACCTGCGGTGCCTTTTGGTGGCTTCTTTTCCTTCAGGAGGTTCAGAGATAGCAGGGCAGGCCTCCTCTCCTGCGTGTTGTCAGTTCATCTTGGAGTGGGTTCGCTCGGGTGTGGTCAAACATACTTGTCTCTCAGGTAGGTTTCTCGCCTGTTTCCAGTTCTGAAATGGGACTGCGCGGATCTGCGGTTCATTCTGGACTAGTCCCATCTGAACCCCTGGGTCTATTGCCCCTCCTTTTGGATGACTACTCTGTTCCAGGTCCGTCTTCTTTTAGAGCCAGATGCTTGGGTGGTATCCCTGGACCTGCAGGATGCAGATTGGTACGTCTCGATTCATCTGGTGTTCAAGGACTGACTCGGTTTTGTTGTGGGGCATCAGGCTTGCCGCATTCATTGCCTTCCATTTGGCTTGAATCTGGTGCCTCGCGTGTTCACACGCTTTACCCAGGTCATGGTGGCCTGTCTGCGTCTATTAGGGGTTTGGGTTCTGGCCTACCTTGACGACTGGCTGGTGTGGGATCCCACCCAGTCTGCATGTCTGCTCACAAGGGATTTGGTTCTTTCCCAGCTCACCGGGTTCAGATTCTTGGTGAACTGGAGGAAGTCCCATCTGGTTCCCTCTCAGGTTCGGACTTGACTGGGTCTTGTGTGGGACTCTCGGACCGCTTCCTTGTCTCTCCCTCTGGAGGCTCTGCTGCGGCTGCAGTTCCGCCTTCAGCTGTTTATGGAGGGCTCTCAGGTCCCGAGGTGGTTGCTTGAGGGTTTGTGTGGGATTCTGAAATTTGCTGTGTTGGTCTACACGCTGGGCCGGATTTGGCTTCATTGGCTGTTCTGGTTTCTTTGGGGAGGTCCCTTCTGCCTCTCTCGCAATCGCTGGGTTTGGCCTCCGGGTGCCTTACGGCGGCTGCTGCGTCGCCGGCTTCTTTTTCGGGGTTCAGTGCCTTAGCACCTACCTGAGCCCTTGCTCGATGTGTTCACGGATGCGTTGTCTCTTGGCTGGGGCTATGTGACCAGAGCTTACCAGGCCAGCCAGGGTTGGTGGGGCCCATCTTGCCATCAGGCTCACAGCACTGTGCGGGAGTTCGCAGCCGTGTGGATGTTGCTTCAGTGGGTGCGGGTCATTTGGGGTTCAATGATCCGGCTTCATTCGAACTGCTTCCCAGTGGTTCATTGCCTTAACAATGGGGGGGTTCGATGCGGTCCTTTGCTCTTTGGGGATAGTCGCTTCAGGTGACTCGTCTGCCGAGTTCTCAGGGTTAGGCTTTCCTGGCCATTCACGTTCATATGTCTGGCAGTTGGCTCTGCTGGATGTACGGGCTCCTGGTGGTGGACCTCTTTGCGTTGGCATGGTCAGGGCGTGTTCCGAGTTATGTGGCACCCTTCCCCGACTGCGAGGCCATTGGGGTCGATGCCTTCAGGCAGAACTGGTTGAGGTGGGGTTACCTGTACCCCTTCCCCACAGTTTCATCGTTGCTTCAGGTCCTGGCTCGCTTGGAGAATTGCGAAGGGAGAGTAGTCCTGTTGGCCCCTTGTTGGCCAGCCCAACCTTGGTTTCAGGCACTGCTTACTCAGTGTCCGAACTCGGGGGTCTTCCCGCAGCTCCGCCTCTTTCAGCAAATCAAGCCAGTCCATTACGTAGCTGGTTCAGTCTTCTCAAGTCTTTGCATCTGGTCTTTCTGATGCGGGTCTATTACTATTTGTATGGTGAGCAGGTGACTTTGTTGATGGTGTCCCACCTTCGTGCTTCGTCTTGGCAGCAGTATGAAGTTTCCTAGCGGTCCTTTGTTATGTCTTGGCCCTCGGTAGGTTTTCTTCAGTTTCGGATCAGGTTGTCTTGTCCTTCCTTTCTTGGTTGTTTCAGGACCGTCATCTTATGCCGAATACTGTTTCCTCGTATCGTGCAGTACTGGCGGAGCCACTTCTGCTTGTATTCGAAGTGGATGTTACTTCTGCTCCTTTCCACAAGCTGCCTGGACTTTGTTCCACCTCCAGCCTGCTCATGCATCGCCTGAGCTTTCCTGGTCGTTGGACCAGGTGCTCTCTCTTTTCTCCTCCTCGGTTTGTGGTGGCCCCTTCAGTTCACGGTTGTTTTCTGGGGGGAGCCCTTTCGGCTCCCTGGAGCTAACCAGGCTGATATGCTAATGTCAGACTTTGGCATCAGTCAAGGTGCATGGAGTTTTCTGGGCCTAGCGGGGACCATGAGCCAAAACCTGGTCCCTCAAAGAGGCATGGGGAGCAATGGCCTATAGAAACCTCAATGTGGTTAGAAGCATTCTATGTCTGCGATCGACCGGGTCAGGCACCCAGAAAGGTAAACATCCCAAAACAAACCCTTATTCTGGTGAAATTATTGCTACCAAATGCCGAACAAGTGAATAGAACTCCCCTAAAAGAAACGAGCAAACGGTCATGACATCACACGTCGCTGCACCGCTGTCTGCGCAGCTTCCCCCTCCCCGGGAGGGGGAAGGGGAAGCCCCAGACCCCTGTGACGGCTATCCACCCTTCAGTTCTTAGGAGGATGCTAGAGGCGGAGGTCGTGTGATTGGCTCCAGTGATTCCAGCACTGTGCTTTGAGTGTGGTGGCTGGGTCTTGTGTGGGACTCTGACCGTTTCCTCATCTCTTCCTCCGGAGTCTCTCCTACAACTGCAGTCCCACTTGCACCTATTTTGGCGGGGCTCCCGGGTCACCCGGGGTTGCTCGAGGGTTTGTGCGGGTGCCTGAACTTCGCCACAATGGTCTACCCGTCGGGACGAGTTTGGCTTTGTCGGCTGTTGTGGTTCCTTCGGGGACGTCTCTTCCGCCTCTCACGATTGCTGGGTTCGACCCCTGGGTGCTTCGTGTCAGCTGCTGCGTCGCCGGCTTCCTTTTTGGGTTTATCGGGGTTCAGTGCCTAGGTGCCTGCTTGAGCCCTTGCTCGATGTGTTCACAGACGCGTTGTCTCTCGGCTTAGGCTTTGTGAACAGTGCTCACCAGGCCGGCCAGGGGCGGTAGTGTTTGTCCTTCCGTCGAGCTCACAGCACAGTGCGGGAGTTCGCGGTGGTGTGGTTTGCGCTTCAGAGGGTTCGGGTCGCCTGCAGATCGACAATCCGGCTCCATTCGGACTGCTCCCCAGTAGTTTATTGCCTGAACCCAGGGGGTTCAATGCAGTCCTTGGCTCTTTGGCGCTGGTCGCTTTGGGTGACTCGTCTGCTGAGTTCTCGGGGTTTGGCTCTCCTGGAGGTTCATGTGCGGGGAGTGTCCAATGTCTTGGCCGACGGCCTGTCTCGTTTCGTTCCCCCTGTCCAGGGAATAGACGGTCGACGCCGACTCCTTCCGTTGGGTCTGCCAGACGTTCGGGCGCCCTGAGGTGGATCTCTTCGCAGCTCCCCCCCCCCTTCCCCCTCACGGGAAGGGGGGGAGCTGCGCAGACAGTGGCGCGGCGACGTGTGATGTCATGATCATTTGCTCGTTGCTTTTAGGGGAGTTCTATTCACTTGTTCGGCTTTTGTAGCAATAATTTCAGAATAGGGGTTTGTTTTGGGATGCTTAGCTTTCTGGGTGCCTGACCCAGTTAATGGCAGACATAGAATGCTTCCAACCACACGGGGGTTTCTATAGGCCATTGCTCCCCTTGCCTCTCTGAGCAGGCCAGGTTCTGGCTCGTGGTCCCCAGTAGGCCCACAGAACTCCATACACACATGACTGATGCCAAAGTCTGACATTAGCATATCAGCCTGGTAAGCTCCGGGGAGCCTCCGGGGTCTCACCCAGAAAATGGCATTTCATTACATTCAACGCTGGTTTTTTGAAGGTTCTTTTTTTTTTTCTTTTTGGCATTGGCATCTGGGGGTGGAACTGAGGAGCATCATGCTCGCCTCCAGCACAGAGGTTTCTGCTCTTTTGGTCCTGGTGGTAGATTTGTTTGCAGCCGTCTCCTTTTCTGGTAAAGAATGAGACGGCTGCTTTCCGGAGGGGTCCTTAGGGTGTACATGCTTGGTTGGTTTGGCCGGGGGTGTATCATGTGTTGTGTCCGTTGCGGCTCTTCGCCGTTACCTGTGCGCCACGGCCTCTATGGTCGGAGATACGCATTGAGTTGACTCGGTTTTCCTTCTTCCCTCTTCCAGGGTTCGTGTCTCCCAGCGCGTCCTCAGGGTTATTCAGTCCAGCCAGCTTGCGGTCTATCCTCGTTCACATGACGTTCATAAGTTTGCTGCATTGGGTGCTGTCTTTGCTTATATGTCTTAGGCTGACATTCAGGCACGGGGTTTTTGGAGGTTGAACAGGGTCTTGGCCGCTCGCTACCTACTTAATATTCCTGGCTCTGGTCGGGCATGTCTTGCATTGGGTTGGCGGTTGTAGCCAGTTGTCTCGACTTCGAGTTGAGGAGCGAGTGGCGACCACCTCCTGGGTAAGTCCCTCTTGTTTTTATCTTTGATTAAGTAGCTCCAGGGAGCCGAAGGGGCTCCCCACAGAAAACCAGCATTGAAAGTAATGAAACTGCATTTTCTGGGTGAGACACCGGGGGCTCCCTGGCAACCCTCCCTCCCTCCATTTTTTCACGTGTTTTTGACACCCAGCCTCAGAATTTTATTGTGGACCACCGGTGCGGGGGTACGGGGCTCCCCCTTCCCACTCCCGTGACAGGGAAAGCTGTGCAGACATGACGCGGCTCATGTGACGTCATGCTTGTTTGCTCGTTTTCATTTGGGGAGTTCTGTCCACTCATTTGTCTATTTTAATCGTTTTAACAAGAATAGGGGTTTGTTTTGAGGCGCTTACAGGGACAGGGCACTTACAAAGGGACAGGCACCCTTTCTGGGTGCCTGTCCCAGTCGATGGCAGATATAGAATGCTCCAAATCCCATGTGCATTTCTATAGGCCATTGCTCCTCGTGCCTCTCTGAAGGGGGCCAGGTTCTAGTTTGTGGTACCCGGTAGGCCTAGCACTTCATTCACACTGACTGATGCCAAAGTCTAATGATATCCATATCAGCCTGGATAGCTCCGGGGAGACTGCGGGTCTCGCCCAGAAAACGGCGTTTCATTACATTTAATGTTTGTTTGTTTGAGAAAAATTTAATTTAGAGATTGTTTTTAGGTGTTAGGTAATTATTTTTAATCTGTTTTTGCATTTGAAATGCAAGTTTTATGCTGAGTAGCACTTGGAAAATAAACTTTTATAGATTAGAATTCTTAATAATGATAATTTTAGATTGAGTAATAAGATTGCAATGAAATTGCAAATACTAAATAGGCATCTATGTTATAAAGTATCTTTATATGGAAAATTGAGTTTGTATTTGTGCATTATTTGCTGTGCAAGAGAAGTTGCTGTATGCATCCTTAATTCCATAACAGGAAAAGTTTAAAGTGATTATATATAGATTTTAATATTGAAATAATTATGTATTTATCATTTATGTTAACAAGGTGTGTGTCTTTATAAGATGTGCATGTGTATTTTATAGTGGTAAATACTGTAAATAACTTACAGCTGAATCCATAGTACAGGCGTTACTGTTGACTGTTCATGGATATTTATCTTAATGCACTTTGTTGGTAGCAAGAATTATTTATACCACATAGTTTATTTTTGTAGAGTTGAATGCAAAAGTGAAGAGTAAAGGGTTAAGGAAGAGAATCAGGATGAGTACTGAGAAAGTAACCAAGGTAGGACTGTGGTTATTGAGAGTTGGGGAAAGTAGCATCTATCAGGCAGCTAGTGAAATGGTGGAATGACTTTATTAAAGTTAGAGCAAGCAGTTTTGGTAAGGAAATGGCAATTATAAACTCTGATGCATGCGCCTTACTGTTTCCAGAAATAATTTTGTATGTCTTATTTTTGTATCAAAATGAGTTAGTAGATTTATAAATTACTGCACTTTTTTGTTTACATGTACAGTGTATCTTCAATTATAATTGTTGTTAGTTGTATCTTGATAAATTTATTGGGATAAATTATACTTAAAACTACATGCAACTATCACAAAAACTGTCACCTTGCTAGAGTGCACAAAAGAAGAAAAATATTTGCTCTTATACAATATATATACTGTATGTGTGTGTGTGTGTGTGTGTGTGTGTGTGTGTGTGTGTGTGTGTGTGTGTGTAATTACCTAAGTGTAGTTACAGGATGAGAGCTACGCTCGTGGTGTCCCGTCTTCCCAGCACTCTTTGTCATATAACGCTTTGAAACTACTGACGGTCTTGGCCTCCACCACCTTCTCACTTAACTTGTTCCAACCGTCTACCACTCTATTTGCGAAGGTGAATTTTCTTATATTTCTTCGGCATCTGTGTTTAGCTAGTTTAAATCTATGACCTCTTGTTCTTGAAATTCCAGGTCTCAGGAAGTCTTCCCTGTCGATTTTATCAATTCCTGTAACTATTTTGTATGTAGTGATCATATCACCTCTTTTTCTTCTGTCTTCTAGTTTTGGCATATTTAATGCTTCTAACCTCTCCTCGTAGCTCTTGCCCTTCAGTTCTGGGAGCCACTTAGTAGCATGTCTTTGCACCTTTTCCAGTTTGTTGATGTGCTTCTTAAGATATGGGCACCACACAACAGCTGCATATTCTAGCTTTGGCCTAACAAAAGTCATGAACAATTTCTTTAGTATATCGCCATCCATGTATTTAAATGCAATTCTGAAGTTAGAAAGCATAGCATAGGCTCCTTGCACAATATTCTTTATGTGGTCCTCAGGTGATAGTTTTCTATCTAGAACCACTCCTAGATCTCTTTCTTTATCAGAATTCTTTAAAGATTTCTCACATAATATATAGGTTGTGTGGGGTCTATGTTCTCCTATTCCACATTCCATAACATGACATTTATTAACATTAAATTTCATTTGCCAAGTGGTGCTCCATATACTTATTTTGTCCAGGTCTTCTTGAAGGGCATGACAGTCATCTAAATTTCTTATCCTTCCTATTATCTTAGCATCATCAGCAAACATGTTCATATAATTCTGTATACCAACTGGTAGATCATTTATGTACACAATAAACATCACTGGTGCAAGAACTGAACCCTGTGGTACTCCACTTGTGACATTTCTCCATTCTGATACATTGCCTCTGATTACTGCCCTCATTTTTCTATCAGTCAGAAAATTTTTCATCCATGATAGAAGCTTACCTGTCACCCCTCCAATATTTTCCAGTTTCCAGAACAACCTCTTATGTGGAACTCTGTCGAAAGCCTTTTTTAGGTCCAGATAGATGCAGTCAACCCAACCATCTCTTTCCTGTAATATCTCTGTGGCTCGATCATAGAAACTGAGTAAATTCGATACACAGGATCTTCCAGATCGAAAACCATACTGTCTGTCTAATATTATATCATTTCTCTCTAGGTGTTCTACCCATTTAGTTTTGATTAGTTTTTCCAATACTTTCACTATTACACTTGTCAATGATACAGGTCTATAATTGAGGGGGTCTTCCCTGCTGCCACTTTTGTAGATTGGAACTATGTTAGCCTGTTTCCACCCGTCTGCTACGATTCCTGTACACAGGGATGCCTGAAAGATCAGGTGAAGTGGAATGCTGAGCTCAGATGCACATTCTCTCAGAACCCATGGTGAAACGCCATCTGGGCCAGCTGCTTTGTTCTTACCGAGCTCCTTGAGCATTTTTTCCACTTCGTCTCTAGACACCTCTGTGTGTTCTATGTTGTTCTCTGGAATTCTTATTGTATCTGGTTCCCTAAAGATTTCATTTTGTACAAACACACTTTGGAACTTTTCGTTTAGTGTTTCACACATTTCCTTTTCATCTTCCGTGAATCTATTTCCCATTTTCAACCTCTGAATATTATCCTTTACCTGCAATTTGTTGTTTATGAATTTATAGAATAGACCTGGTTCTGTTTTACATTTGTCCGCAATCCCTTTTTCAAAATTTCTTTCTGCCTCTCTCCTCACTGCCGTGTAGTTGTTTCTCGCATCTTTGTATCGCTGGTATGTTTGGGGGTTCGGCCTCTTCCTGTATTGATTCCATTTTTGTGTCTTTCGGTCTCTAGCCCTCTCGCAATTTCTATTGAACCAATCCTGTTTCCTAGTTCTGCATCTCTGTTTTGGTATAAATTTTTTTGTGCCTTTATCATATATTTCACAAAACTTGCCATACATCTCATTCACTTCCTTGCCTAGCATCAAGTCTGTCCAATTATACTCACTAAAAAAATTTCTAAGGTCACCATAATGTCCTCTCCTAAAGTCTGGTTTTTCAACTGCTTCAACCTCCTTATTTTCTTCCAGCTTATAACGCATTGCATACTTTATTCCCAAAAAGACATGGTCACTTTTACCCAAGGGAGGAAGGTACTGAATGTCAAATATCTCTTCCTCCTTCCTGGTAAATATCAAATCTAGCATGGAGGGAACGTCCCCTTCCCTCATCCTCGTAGCTTGTTTAACATGTTGATACAAGAATGTTTCCAGGATGAGGTCTACAAATTTACAGGTCCAAAAATCTTCTGTTTTAGCTTCATATGCTTCCCAGTCTATGGATTTCAAGTTGAAGTCACCGACTATCAACAGTCGTGATCTATCGTTATCCGCTCTCGCTATAATCTCTCTCATTATTGTTATAAGACCTTCACGTTTACTATCTAGCTCCTCCTTTGACCATGTGCTGCTTGGCGGTGGACTATATGCATTTATCATCATTAGTTTATCATCCTCATAGCAGATCTCTAGTGCTATTATGTCAACTTCTTGTGGATTGGCAGTCATTATTTCCTTCACCTTTAGGTGTTCTTTTACCAGCACAGCAACGCCACCGCCTTTCCTAATTTTTCTGTCCCGTCTCCAAATTGAGTAGCCCCTTGGGAATATGACCTCATTTAAAATTACATCTTCAAGTTTTGTCTCCGTGAGTGCAACAATGTCTGGTGTCTGCAGCTGTATTACATCACTTAACTCCAGTATCTTCGATCTCACTCCATCTATGTTGGTGTATGCAATCTTCAGGAACTTGTTCCCCCTCTCCTTATTCTTCACTCCCCCTCTCTCTATTGATTTTGTTGGTTTGCCTTTATGTACCACTTTACTGGTTTGCCTACCCCTATCACTTTGTAGAAAAAAG